>NC_060891.1:640000-717500 GCF_014805685.1 Silurus meridionalis
TAGAAGAGTTTCTGACTAAACAAAATGTTTATTTACTTTCTGTGACCTGTCTCTAAAACTGTCCCACTGTCTTCTTCTGTCTCTAAAACTGTCTCACTGTCTTCTTCTGTCTCTAAAACTGTCTCACTGTCTTCTTCTGGTTTTAAAACTCACTGTCTTCTTCTGTCTCTAAAACTGTCTCACTGTCTTCTTCTGGTTTTAAAATTGTTCCACTGTCTTTTTCTGACTCTAAAACTCTCACTGTCTTCTGTCTCAAAAACTGTCTCACTTCTTTATTCTTTCTCTGGGAATTTTCTTGTTCTCCTTTTCTGTCTCACTCCCTCTTTTTCCTCTTTGAGACAGTCAGTCTTTCTGGTTCGATTCTTTCTGAGGCCTGTATTACTCTCTACCCCCTGTGTCATTTACTCTTTCTTTCTCTCTCTTTCTCTCGTTCTCATCATGTCTCACTCTTACACCTCATTTCTCTTCTATGAAATAATAATAAAAAAAGGGTTCTTCTAAGAGACAGATGTAATAATGAATAAATAATATCAATAAATAACTCTGTCATGTAAAACTGTTGTTAACAAACAATAATCTTTATTATCTGAGGGCAAAATGACAACAACAACAAAAAAAACCCTGCTTTAGTATTTGTAGCAAATTCGTTTTATTTAATTTAGAATATAAAAAGAAGGAAATGTAATTATTCTCCTGGTTTCTTGCTCCTGATAAACACTGTGAATTGTATATCTTGAGCTCTAATTAAACGTTCACATGTAATTAACCAGCGATGAAGGCTGAACGTTAGAGCGGCAGTGAGCGTTAGCCAGGAGCGCTGAGTGTCCCTGAAGAGTGAACGTCCCCTCGGAGACATCACGCCGCTTTTAAGTTTTAATTACAGCCTCGGCTTATTACTCTAATACACACCATGTATGTGGGTTGTACAGCAAGTGTGTTTGCAAATTGTTTAGTGAAATGACTGGACTGATTGTTCACCACCGCCTTCCTCATTACCAGGGTTTAAAGCAAGAGTTTTTCTTTTCCAGATTCGGAATGAAAACTGATGAAATGCAGTGCAAATCTGGAATCTGGCACAGATCCGGATTGAAGTGCAGATAAAAAAAAAGATAATTGGCTGCTTCAGTGTCACTTAACATCTAATAAACACGTATCATCTCACTTGTGCCTGTGGAAAGTACAATCTGATATAGAGCTGTGCATAAGTAATGTACTTCTTTGGTCTTAATGTCACAAATCTACACAAAATAGACATGGTAACATACATCACAACATAAACATCATAAAGACCCTGAAGCGAATCCAGACCCTGAAGCGTCCCCAGACTCTAAAGCGTATCCAGATTTTGAAGTGTCCCAAGACTTATAGCACATTCAGACCATAAAGCGTCCCCAGACCCTGAAGCGAATCCAGACCTTAAAGTGTCCCCAGACTCTAAAGCACATTCAGACCCTAAAGGGTATCCAGACCTTGAAGCATCCCCAGACTCTAAAGTGTATCCGGACCCTGAAACACATCCAGACTCAGAAATCTTTACTGGCTCTGAATCTTTCCTCGACTGGGAATCATTCTCTAATTCCATTCAGCACAGAGCCAGTACACAGCCAGTAGATCAGAGCAGAGCTGCTGCCCAACTTGTGGTGAATGAAAGCTGGTTTAAAACTTCCAGACAAGATGTAACAGGAAATAAGTCTGAAACATTACACATCACGTCTGATGAAGAATTTTTAATATATTAGTAATAATAATAATAATAATAATAATATTTTTTGTTTATTTATTTTTCTATCCTGTACTAAATTGCTCAGATTCTCTGCTTTGTTCTGCTCCACATAAATCATCCTGGTGCAGAAATGAGAGAGAGAGAGAGAGAGAGAGAGTGTGAAGTGCTGAGAGTTAAATCCGTAACAGAGGTCAAAAGCCTGAGCATGAGGTCCATCAGGGCCAAATATGAGCAGGTGAAACACCAGAAGAGAAGAAATGTTTGTAAAAAAACTATAGGTTACATGATCTGCAGTTCACACATGATTTTGAAAATCATATAAAAAAATAGAAATATTGATTTGCAGTTATATATATATATATATATATAATTTAAGTTACAGTGCTGAACAAAAAACTAAAAGTAAACTCAAGAATTTGCAAAATTTTATCAAAATACTTTAGAAATACTAAAGAATTAATCATAAACCTTTTTTTATTGATCGTTTTATTCAGATCCAAGGTCAAGTTAAAAAATTCCTTATGAATTATATATATATATATATATATATATATATAAACATAAAAGTGATGGAATGAATTATTATTAAAGAACAAAAATTTTTTAAAACTACTTTTAGAAAATGATATTAAATTGAGACCACGTGACTGAACCGTGAATCGAAAGCAGTTTTGAGGTTCACTCGCTGTTTTCACATGATTCATGTAAAAATGTATCACACTAGTGATGTGTTTTCTGATAGATTAGTGGTGAGAAGACTCGTGGTGTCTGTGTTTGTTTTGTTTCCTTCTCCTGCCGCTTGTCTCATGTCTCTTGGCATCGTGTAGCTCTTGAGCCGAACACGAGCTCACTCTGTTCCTGCGCCGAGTTTTAAATGAACTGACTGTTTAATGTAATTATGCAGCAATGCTAATGAGCCTGAAGGCAACGAGACGTGAAATCAGCCGATTTATCGATCAGGGTTCTGGTTTCTGCTTCTCTGTGGAATGTTATTGTGAGTTAGTAGAATAATAAGAGCGAGTTTGTTAACTAGTGAGATCAGAAGCTGGTGTTCGAGCTCTAACAGGGGTTTGCGTATCACTGTGACGATGCATGCACACACACACACACACACGATTGCTAACTCATCTCTGTGAAGAACGCCGAGGCCTGAGACTCCTCTCCATTAGCATTAGAGACAGCAGAACATGCAAACACCAGGCGCCGTGTCCCGAATCTCAACTCGCCCAACGGTCTCTGCTGCCTAACAAGCGTGCAGCAGGGGTAAGAGGGAACGGGTGAACGCTTCTTCACGCTCCTCAGGGACAACGTTGTTATTTAGGACATGAGATTCCACTCCAGCAGAAAAAAAAGGGACTGAATGCTCCCATTAGAAAAAACATAGAGTTCCCCATGGGTTCTCCAGATCCTTTTGTGAAACAGATCTTTCTCTTGTAAAGCTGTGAACAGTTTCCTCTGGAGACACACAAGAACACCCCTTTAGGGTTCTATATTTAGCACTTTGTTTTCTACAGTGTTGTAGTTCCAGGATGCAATCAAGATGAGCTACATGAGAAATGTTCCTCATGGTTTCTTTGAATGTCCTCATAATGGGTTCTTTGGATATCCTCATATGTCATTTGGATATTTTCATGGGTCCTTTAGATGTCGTCATGCATCCTTATAATGTCCTCATGAGTTCTTTGGATGGAACAATTCCAGTTCTCTACAGTGGTTCTTCTTTAGGAAAGCTCTGGAAGAGAAACCTTGGATATTGTTGTGTTCTACATGAAAGTTTTGGTTTTCTAAACCAAGATAAACTTTTTTCCAGATTTAACATTTTCCTGAAATTCCAAAAGTTCTCAAGATCAGTGTCAGTTTTTAAAGCACAATTTGCGACAGAGCCAAAGTTTGTGTGACCTCAGTCTCCAGTCACTATGAAAAACAACTCATGTCTGTATACAGTGCTGATGCAATTTGTGTGTGTGTGTGTGTGTGTGTGTGTGTGTGTGTGTGTGTGTGTGTGTGTGTGTTAATAGGGGCTGGAAGACTGGATATTTGTCATTCATGCACATTTACTGAGACGGAATGACAGCCGCTTGTTACTCAGAGGAGAAATTATCAGCATGAGAACAGGAACAGGAAGAGTGAAGACACATCACAACATCATTAAATTTTTTCTTTGTCTCTCCATCCACACAGTAAAGGAATGGAAACTGGCATTATTCATAACAACCCCATTAGGGGTGTGGCTTCCATTTTCAATCAAACATATTTTAAACCCGTTTACAGCCTAAAGGCCACGCCCACTAAACTGTAAATTACCCAGTGAAAAGCCACACCCACTAAACTCTGAATAGCCCAGTCATAGGCCACGCCTAATAAACGGTGACTGGTCCAGTCAAAGGCCACACCCACTAAAACAATGATTGACCCAAACACTGTCCACACTGACTGAAGTGGAAATGAAACAAATTGGAGGAGTCCATTCTTTTTTCTCTTCATTAGGACTGATATAGAGGCCACGCCTCCTCATAGAAACTGATACAGAAGCCACGCCCCTTCAATGAGGCTGATGGCTCATTACCTCTTTATCTGTGTAGAGCTGCTTTTGTAAAAAAGGCTATAAAAATAGAAATAAATGAACTGAACAGAGGCTAAGTAACTAATTTAGGAGTCATGTATCAGCAAGCCAAGTATAGAGTTACTGAATTAGCTTTTACTAACTAGCAGCAGATACAAGAGATAAAGATAATGTTGGAGATGCAGTAGCTAGAGGAGATGCACAAGCTGAAGGAGATGCAGGATATCCAGGAGCTGGAGGAGATGCAGTAGCTGCAGTACCTAAATGATATTCAGGAGCTGCAGGAGATGTAGAATATGCAGGAGATGTAGGAGATGCAGGAGATGTATGAGATGCAGGCAATGTAGATGTAGGAGATGTATGAGATGTGGGAGTTGTAGGAGATGCAGTAGCTGTTGGAGATACAGGGGATGTAGGAGCTGTAGAAGATGTAGGAGATGCAGTAGCTGTTGGAAATGCAGGGGATGTAGGAGCTGTAGAAGATGTAGGAGATGTAGGAGATGCAGTAGCTGTTGGAGATACAGGGGATGTAGGAGCTGTAGAAGATGTAGGAGATGTAGGAGATGCAGTAGCTGTTGGAAATGCAGGATGTAGGAGCTGTAGAAGATGTAGGAGATGTAGGAGATGCAGTAGCTGTTGGAGATACAGGGGATGTAGGAGCTGTAGAAGATGTAGGAGATGCAGTAGCTGTTGGAAATGCAGGGGATGTAGGAGCTGTAGAAGATGTAGGAGATGTAGGAGATGCAGTAGCTGTTGGAGATACAGGGGATGTAGGAGCTGTAGAAGATGTAGGAGATGTAGGAGATGCAGTAGCTGTTGGAAATGCAGGGGATGTAGGAGCTGTAGAAGATGTAGGAGATGTAGGAGATGCAGTAGCTGTTGGAGATACAGGGGATGTAGGAGCTGTAGAAGATGTAGGAGATGCAGTAGCTGTTGGAAATGCAGGGGATGTAGGAGCTGTAGAAGATGTAGGAGATGTAGGAGATGCAGTAGCTGTTGGAGATACAGGGGATGTAGGAGCTGTAGAAGATGTAGGAGATGTAGGAGATGCAGTGGCTGTTGGAGATACAGGGGATGTAGGAGCTGTAGAAGATGTATTAGATGTAGGAGATGCAGTAGCTGTTGGAAATGCAGGGGATGTAGGAGATGCATAGCTGTTGGAGATGCGGGGGATGTAGGAGCTGTAGAAGATGTAGGGGATGTAGGAGCTGTAGGAGATGTAGAAGATGTAGAAGCTGTAGGAGATGCAGAAGTTGCAGTTGTAAGTGTCTCTCAGAGGAAGGTGCATAGTAACAGATGGAGGTTGTAATGGATTAGAGTTATTGTGTTAGTGCCACACGGTTTAGCGCAGCTGTCAGAAACCCCGCAGCCTCGTCCTAATCCAATCTCCCCGCAGCCATAACCACGCTGTCTCTGCAGATACACGGAAAAGAAAAGCCCTCGCCCAGTTTGTCGCTGCACAGCTGTGGAGGAGAAGCAGCTCTTTAGCATGAGGCAGTAACTGAGATCAACATCACGCTGAGCTACTGCTCGGGAAAAAATACCTCCCAGATCTTTTTGATTTATTGATTAATTGATTAATTATTTATTTATTTATTTATTTATTTATTTATTTATTTATTTATTTATTATACTGGAGTTAATTTCCTGAATTATTCCTGAAAAAATGTTTTCTTATTTTTTCTATTTTCCTAATAACAAAATAAAAAATTTGTTGAAATAAATAATAATTTATAACAACCATATTTTAATAATTAATAAAAAATATAATATACTACATTTTTTAATGTAAAAAAAAATTAAATAAAAATAAAAACCAAGACACTTTGACTGGTCAGGAATTCTTTTTTAGACATTTATTTAATTACTAAGAAAAATCAAAGTGATGAAGTAAATGGTTGAATGAGCACAGATCCTACAGACACACACCAAAATCTAGTGGAACATCTTCCCAGAGGAATGGAGCTTATTACAACAGCAATTGAGGCAATGAATCTTAAGCTTAAGTGTCCACATACTTTTGTCTGTACAGTGTCTATTTTTAGCTGCAGTTAAGGTACTAAGAGCAGCTGGATGTGTGGAAGCAGGTGAGATGAAGCAGGTATTAAACGAGCACTTCCTGTCCTGACAGGTCATTCAGCACTTATTTATAAGCGCACACACACACACACACACACACACACACACACACACACACACACACAGCCTGGCTTCATTTGTGAAGTTAACACGGCCTGGTGTCTGCCATGTGCTGACCTCTGAAGTGTTGAAATTGTTGGTAATAATCCGCAGACGTGCCCCCGTGCTGGAGCTTCTGGATGGTGCTGTAATGAGAGTGTTCGAGTAAAAACATTGTCAGAATCGGTGGAAGGATCTGCTCTCTTCACGCCCGCTGCCTTTTATTTTTCTTAATTAAAAGTACAGGATTGATTTCCTGCCTGCTTTCCAGTCAGCACTGAGACAGTGTGTGTGTGTATGTGTGTGTGTGTGTGTGTGTGTGTGTGTGTGTGTGTGTGTGTGTGATGAATGGAACGAGGAAATGTTGTAATGAGGCAGCTTGGGGAATCTACTGCTTTCTGCTTCAGCTGTTAGAGATGATGGATAATGAGAAACGAGGCTTAGATGCCGAAGATGCAGGGTGTCACTGTCGAGTGTGTGTGTGTGTGTGTGTGTGTGTGTGTGTGTGTGTGTGTAAGGTCATATTTCATGACCTCCTGTAGGTCAAACACTTCACATAATAAATGAAAATGAGTCAGAGAGACACTGAAGTGCAGGTTTTGCATTGTGCAGTCAGGTTTCTGAGTTACTGACCACCACTTTAAAAGAGTTTTGTGGTTCTATGGCCTGAAGGTTCTGTGGTTGAAGTTTCTGTGTGCTTTAGTGACCTGGAGGATTTGGTTAAAATCTTTTACAAGGTCACTGAGGGCAAAACCATTTATAGTTTCAAGGGTGTGTTCAGTTATGTAACTGGTGCCAGATCAGGAGTGGGTTTGCTAGATTTTGCTCTGTGGGTGTGTCTTTGAGTTCACATATAACAGCATGGGTGTGGCTTTGAGTTCACATATAACAGCATGGGTGTGGCTTTGAGTTCACATATAACAGCATGGGTGTGGCTTTGAGTTCCCACAATGCACTGTGTATCTTTAAATCCACATATGGCATTTAGGAGTATATGAGGTGATATCAAAAAGTTTTGAGAAGCGCTCTGTTTACAAGAAATCAACTTATTTATCTACATTTCCACACTATCAGCTTCAAAATAGTCCCCTTGCACACCAATACAGTTCTCCCAGTGTTCTTCTGGGACATGTCCTGGAATTCTTCTTCTCAAATCGTGTCGAGCATCTTCTGCAATTCGCACCGGATCCCCACAACGGTGTCAAAATGGTGACCTTTAAGGTGCATCTTTATCTTTGGGAAGAGGTCGAACTCTGCATTTGGAGAGTAGGGTGGGTGCGGAATTGAGATCATGTTTCCGAACTCGGTGATCAGAATAGCAGACGCTGTAACGCACGTGGTCAGAATAGCACCACAGGACGATATCTTCTGGCACACTGACTTGATGGTCGGTGCTCCCTGTGACTGTGCGTGCAGCCTTGTGCTGCTCTCTGTTGACAGTATCCTTAAAATGAAATGACATTAATGTATATATTACATTGTAACGATTATGATTCTAACAGGAAGTACGACTCGAACCCTGGCTGCTCTCGCAGATCAGTGACCTGAGCCACTGCATTATAGATAACGCGACTCCGACACCATCTGTTCCCACTGAGAGTGCTCCGGAGAACAAAGAACCCACTGAGCCCACGGCGCCTCCTGCAGACCCACTGAACTCTTCACCTGCTCACCAATACTGCTGCATCGTCAAAATTTACTGCGCCATCAACTGCTGACTTTGGGTGAGTATTTTCCTAAAAACAACAGCAACAATTATGAAACCTTTTCAGTTTACATCATAAAACACACAACACACACACTCTGATTGGTAAACATGTACTTTAAATTTTTTCAATCTTCTGTCACACGGTTTTTGATCACATGACCAGAAAGTCAGGTATTTTTCCAATAGAGACTGAATGAGGAATAAAATATGGGCAGGTGGTAGAGTGAAGGCCGTGCTCACACTTATGGTCTTTCTGAATTTTCACTAGAATCAGCAGGAAAATGGCGATATTCCAGATTCTATAGTAAATAATGGCGACTTTCCAACATTCACAGAAATCAGTCAAAAGAACCACCAGGCCATGAGCTGTGTGAAAGCGAAACAGCTGCAGTCACGCTATACATCAAAGCAAACAGCTCGCTGAGGGGAATTGCATTATGGGAACGACAATACCCCTGATACAACGTGTAGAATTGCATTATGGGTAACAAAATAAGTTAAAGCAGAAAATTACAACAGCAGGGGCATGTGGCATAACACTCAGCTCAGCGGGGGAGTTACTATCTGAGTATTATGTATTCAATCAAAAGTATTAGGACACCTGACTGTTTCAGCCTTATGTATTTCTTCCCCAATCCGTTGGAGGCGTACCGGACTTGTATTGGACGTCTTTAGATGCGGCAGTGTAAAATATTCCCTTCACTTGAACTAAGAGACTCAAACCTGTTCTAGCATGATAATGCTCTTGTGTACAAAATGCTCCATGAACCCTAGTGGAACATCTTCCCAGAAGAGTGGAGCTTATTATATAGGCACATAGCGAACTTATGCGCAGGTGCCCACATCCTTTTCTCCATATAGTGTATTAAAACACTCGATTGACAGTGTTACAACTACCACTTACAGTTTTCATTTTTGCCTTATTTTTTGACACATCATATTTTTACACATTTCGCATGAGATGTTTCAGGAAACAAGTTAGTCCTTCATTCCAGTGAAGGTCTTCCATCCTGAAGATGTTACCACTTTACCTCTGACTGTTACAAAGTGCTGACACTGGAGCTGTTAGTAAAGAAACTGATTTTAAAATCAGATCATTTACATAAACCTGCACTACTGTCAGAGCTGCTGTTATAGGCTAATAAATACCATGTGACCAATCACAGTTTAGAATTCAATGCTGTTAGCTATGTTTGTGCAAAACCCACCCTCTGTGTTTCCTCTCCAGACCAGCAGAGGGTGCTCTCTGTTTGTTTTGATAGTTTTCTCTTTCTGGAAAGTACTTGATCACAAACTTTAATTTAAAGCCTTAACTTTTACCTGGAAATTGTCTGTTTTGAACCATATTCTGTGTATTTTGAAGCCTCTTCCTGTCTCCCTCTGCCCTTTCTGCTTCTGCCCATGGATTCATTACGGTTTGCATAATTGAGGACATGAATATGGCTGCTATGGAGAAGCATCAGTGTTATCAAAGCTCATGCTGCATGGAGTTTAATTTAAGCTCAACAGATTAATCTTCATAAAGCTGATTAGGACACCGGACACTTTCACAAATTCCTAATGTGTTAACTGGCTGCGAATTAATTATCTGTTTTGCAAATGAAATTTTAAACCATTCAGCAGAAGCAATACGAATGTGCACCATCACAAATCCAATAAGAGTCTAACATTAAAACGCTGCATCACAATAATCTGCCTTGTGTAAACGCTGTGTAGTCGAACTGCGTGATGTTCACGGGAAAAAGCACTGGAGATGAAACAACAGCATGAACAAGGA
Organism: Silurus meridionalis; assembly: GCF_014805685.1. NCBI lineage: Eukaryota > Metazoa > Chordata > Actinopteri > Siluriformes > Siluridae > Silurus > Silurus meridionalis. The sequence continues at coordinate 649,950 of NC_060891.1, forward strand.
CACCAGAAGGACATTCCATTCCATTCCACACTAAATTCCCGTGTGCTATTGTAATATGCTCCACTCTTCAGGCAAGATGTTCCTCTGGATTTGTGGAGGCTCAAGTGTGTGAGTAAAGTCAGGTAGTGATGTAGCTGAGGTGAGGAGGTTCCTGGGCTGCAGTCAGCGTTCACATTCATCCCAAATGTGTTCAGTAGGGTTGAGATCAGAGCTCTTTTTGGCCAAATACTAAATGTTAGGAAGTGCGGAGATCTGGGACGGAGCCAAACATAATGAGTTCAGGAGATAAAGTTTAGAGCTTCATTTTTTTACCTTTTGTTTCTTTTCTGTAATTACACACAATATAAAAGGAGGGAAAATAGTGCAGGAACATCTCGGCGCTTTAATACAGAAAGCATTGTGTTAGTTTAACAAGTACGTGGGAAAGTGGATGATGCTCTACTGTTATGGATTTTATGTCAAAGAGCAAATAAGGAGCAGCGTCTGAGTGTACTGCCAGATCAATACACTTTCAGACGTAGATCTTAAGGTCGAGAACTCTGAAGATCACGCACTGTACACATGGACTTGACCTGATTCTCAATACACCAGTCACAGTTTTCAGCCTGTTTCCTGGAGTATTGATACTTCCACTCTGATTCTTAGCATCTGTTCGATGTGCTCTGAATCTGTCTGACTGGTATTTAGTTATAATGATCTGATTATTATTACTTGTTCTTGGAATCCTTACAGGTTTTCACGTCCTCTGTTCATCTGAACTCATTATTCTGATTAACTGAGTTTTCAGGTTGCTGAGAGTCGTATTTCTCAGAGTATTGTTCTATTATTACTCATACTTTGGTGTCAGCACATGAAGAGTATCATCTCTTCTTATCTGGTTTGCTTCTCTGACTCATTGCTCACTGGGACTCTGAGGATCTGCTCTGACTCTCATTTCTTGATGCTGGATAAGTAGACCCTTGTTACTCTCGGGCTCATTACTCTGATTCATCGTCTGCCCCGGGTTTTATTGCTCCATCTTGGTTTGGGCTGAATAATGAGGGTATGAGTCTTAGTGTCAATCCTTAGTGTCTAAGTATGTTGTCTGATTCATTTCTAGGTGATCATAACTCCGAGTTTACTTTGAGATGTATTGTTATTTTACTCACTCTTGCTGTGGGTCTCAGCACTTAGAGCTTTAGTCTTGGTATCTAAATGCTTAATCTGGGCTCAATACTGAAGCTGTTGGAGTGTTTGTCCATCTCTTATTATTCATTTTTTTGTCTTCGGTATCAGTACTTAAGAATCAATACTTCACTCATCGTTACTCCTAGGTAATTTATTTCCCTCAACAAAAGTAATAAAGTCTCAATGCAAACCACAACTGACTCTGTTATACATTTTATCTATATTTTTGCTGTAAACACACCAGACTGCACAATTCTCAATTCTCACAACTCTGTAACTGTTGCACTCAGTTCTACTGCATATCATTGCACACTACGTATCTTTGCGTGTTTTTGCACAACTACTGTATGATATAAATTCCACTTGTGCACCTCCACTTTTCTATATTTTAATAAAAACACCTTATACTAATATACATCATATATGTAAATATTAAGGGTGTAACGGTACACAAAATACACGGTTCGGTTGGTACCTCGGTAAACCGAGTCGCAGTCCGGTTCAATTTCGCTGGATTTTGGATCAGAAGGTCACAAGTTAAAATCCCATCACCAAGTTGGCACTGCTGGGCCCCTGAGCAAGGCCCCTAACCCTCCCCTTCACAGTTGTTAGTCGCCCTGAAAACTGCTTTTAATGTGTGTCATTACTAAGTTGATCTACAGGCATCTGTTCTCTGAGTTTTGGTATAGATTACCTTCGATTCCAGCACTTTCTTCTTACATTCAATACTCTCCATAAGAGCTCGTTACTGTAACTCGTGACTTTCTCATTTCTAGCCTGGGTATTGCTATTTATACTCGTGGCCTGTACAGAACAATCCCTGAGCGAAATAATCCGCGGTTTTATCGCATCACTTCACACGGTGTGTGACTCACAGGAAATTAAAAGAAGAGCTATGGAGGAAGACGTGAGGTTGTAACGTGGCTCGTAGAGGAAATAAAACAGCTCATTATCATATTAATGCAGCATTAACAGCCGAACTGTGATGTTCAGAACGAGACTGAAGAACTCCTGATCCTTTTAATGTAAAGGCAAAATCTTTCTTAAAAAAAAACTCAATAAAAAGTTATTAAAGAAACAGAAGGGAATTAAAAAAACAAGCATTACGTACACATTTAAAATAAACCGGGTTTCTCACGCACTGCAGAAGGAGCTTCAGATTCTCTGGTTAGTTTTATGGTGCAGAAATCCAACATCAAATATCCAACCACTGAACCACTGTCCTGTCCCTACAGAGATCTACATGAAAACGTTAATGTCTTGGACGCAGCTGCATTAATACTGTAACCAGAAGAACTCCACTGTTCTGGAGGTTTTATTAATTCAGAAATAGGAAACAAATCCAATGAATATACTGAATAATTTCCATCTTGTTAATGAAATGATGATGATGATGTTTAAGTGTGGTTCCTCTCAAGGTTTCCTCCTCATGTCATCTCAGGGAATTTCTCCTCACCACCATCAACCTGAGCACAAGATTAGTATGTGCTTTTTAAACATCTCATTCCACATTTAGTCCTGTTATAATGAGCTCCACTCTTCTGGGAAGATGTTCCACTAGATTTTGTGGAGATTCATTCAGCTACAAGTGTGTAGTAAAGGCAGGTAGTGATGTAGGTGAGAAGGTGAGGAGGTTCCTGGGGTGCAGTCAGTGTTCATTTTCATCCCAATGGTGTTCAAGGATGAAAATGATCTCATCTCTTTTTATTCGTATCGTGTTTGCGTTTGTTTGATGATTACGGTGCAGACTTTCTGTATTAATTCTACATCAGGAAACCTTTTGCTTGTACGTGATTGAAGAGAATTATTGGCACCATCCTGAAGTGCAGCTCTCCCTGTGGTTTGCTGAGAGCAGGCTCCACACAGCGTGACCTTCAGTGGCTCAGTGCCTGCAGGAGATCTCTCTCTCTTTCTCTCTCTCACTTTCTCTCTCTCTCTCTCTCTCTCTCTCTCTCTCTCTCTCTCTCTCTTAAATCCGTTGTTTACTCGCCTCGAAAACAGACGCTCTGTGCCACTCGAGGGCTTATTTCTTTCTTTTCCTTTCCTTTTTTCTTTTTCACTCTCACATCATTATTTCTCCTTGGCAAGTTTAATTACGCCTTCCTAAATGAGCCTAGCGTGAAAAAGGCCTACTTTCCTCCAATTAATTTCACATAAATTAGAAGAGTCCCCCCATGATGCACTTTGTGCTCCTTTATTGGCCTTAGCGATTGTGTTTATTGTAGTGAGCGAGCGAGTGGGTGGGCGGAGGGGCGGAACGGTGACGGCGTAATGCGGGTCAGAATAAAACAGAGCCGTGCAGAACGCTTTTGATTAGAGCAGAGTAATGGCTGGAACGCTTAAAATGTTCTACATAGGGGAAGAAAAAAAAAGGGAGAAACTAAAAGATAATGCTTTAAAAGAAATAAGTCGATGAAGCTGTAAAGGCCGAGAGCAGGAAGTGGATCGTGAGTGCAGCGATTAAAACAAACCAACATACAAACAAACAAGCAGTTGATTTTAGATGTTTAGGAAAAAACTCATGAATTTTACTCAGTATTTCAACAGATCTGTATTTCCTGTTGAAACACTTTCCTGCAGTATTACTTTTCAGTTTTAGGTCAAACCTGGACGATTGAGAAATTAGAACATTTAACTGAGCATTTTCAGACATCGGATCACTAAAAACAACCTGATGAACACGTTCTTGCAAAATGTTTGTTGTAAAGCATTTTTAATGCAAAAAAAGAAAACTACAGACAACTAGTTTGTCTGATCTGTGACTGTTTTTTTTCTTTTATAGAAATAGTGATGATGTTCTGGGAAGATGTTTTACTAGATGTTGGAGTGTGTTTGTGGAGATTTGTGGAGATTCATTCATCCCCAAGGGAGTTAGTAAAGGCAGGTAGTGATGTAGGTGAGAAAGTGAGGAGGTTCCTGGGGTGCAGTCAGTGCATTCATCCATAAGCTATTCAGTATCTTGTTCGGAGATCTTTCACTCCGACCCATGCAAAGCAGATCTTCTCTGAGCTGGTTTTGTGCACAGGGGCATTGCCATGCTGGAACAGATGCAAGTGTTTGTGTACGCATCTGCTCATATTAATATCTTAAAATTAATATCTGTTCATTGGTGTTTTTTTGCTTGATAAAGGAAAACATCTGTAGATGCTATTATTGTGTCTGCTTTGATCTTCTGAGGCTCTTCAACATTTAATCAAAACAACTCTAATTCAGTAATTCATCTGTTAAATGTTGAGAGATTTGATATCTCAATAAATGTATTGTTGTATCATATCTAATATTCACACGTGCACCACTTCAGCAGGTACTGAAATGAGCAGTAACTAAACAAAACACAGAAAAAACATCGGCTTTGTAGCAGCATTTAACTTCAGAACTCAGTAAATTTTAGTAATGAGTCTCATAGCATTTAAAATGTCTCAGATTCCTTCATAAGGTGCTTTTTAATGAGACCGATGGTTTAACAGGGTTTACAGTGAACCTCCTCAGTGCCTGTGTGAGGAGCTTCATTCAACTTTATTTCTATTGCACCTTTTATTCTTTCAACTTTTATCATCACCAGGACAATTCTATATGTGTACATCTCTTTAGTACAGAGTCCTAATGAGTACACTTATACTACACTCAGTCTGAAAGCTGGATTGAGATTCGCTGGAAGTTCAGGTGTGAGTTCAGAGTGTTGAACACACGGCTAGTTCACAGTTCCCAGTCAGCTGAATCAGCGTTCTTAATGGATGTGTTGTTTACAAACACCTGGAACACCTGGAAGATCCAGTTTCAGATCTGTCCAGAGTGAGACAGTTTTGAACAAATTTCCTAATGACATTACTGAGCTCCATGCAGGAGTGTTGTGTGTGGTGTAACTTCTGAATATGAGGATTTTATTTCAAAACTGATTGAAAATGGCACCTGAAATTAACACCAACAGCTTCATACATACATATACAGTACTGACCAAAAGTTTGGACACACCTTGTGTTAAACAAACATATTTTTATATATTATTTATGTGTAGTAATCTTACCTCAATCACACAAGTCATAATAAATATTATTCCAACAACATACGATTATACTGAAAGGTTATTGAACATACACATTTTTTTTACAAACAAACATTTTTTGTTTGCCTTATTTTGGATTTTTGTGCTGTAAAGCAGGCTAAGCTCAGAGAACTGTGTATCCTGGGTGTATATATATCTCCACCATCTCTGGCCTATTTTCCTCTCTTTCACACTCTTAATTTCTCTAAACTGGCCCTGGAGGCATGACAGGAGATTTGAATTATTTATAAGAAGCGTGTCAGACAATTTATTAGAAATTGTTAATTTAAACTTTTCAAATCGGACGACTCCTTCCATTAACCTTTCCCGCAATCCATAGCGAATTATAATTACTCGAGGAGGAGGAGGAGGACGTAGTGATTGGCAGCAGCCGGAGTGCAATAAAGTATTTTAAGTAACGTACGTTTCACTCAAAAATGATTCATAAAATATGTAGTTTACAGACGGGGAAAGATTCTGTTCTAATTGCTCTGATTAAGTTTCCAATTACAGTAAAAAGGTTCAACGATTAAACAGGGCAGGTCAACGATAGACAGGCAAAAGATGAGTGACAGTTTCACCTGGCCAAGCATTAAATCCTTCTACTCAACATTTACATCTGTAATTTAGTGTAGGACTGCAGGTTAGTAGACACTGGAAGTACAGTATTATAGCAGAATGGTGTAAGGAACAGTATTGTATTGTATCAGTATAAACGTAGAGAACAGTGTACAGTGTAGTAAAGTACACAGTGCAGATGTGCAGTATAGTAATATAGTACAGTGGAATCTAGTATAGTATATTGTGTGCAGTAGAGCACAGTATAGTTTAATGTGCTATCATACAGATGTTGTATATGGTTGTATACTACAGCAAAAGTGCAGCACAGTATAATATTTCAAGGAGTGTCTGTTTATGTTGGAGTTTCTATCCAACCAGATTTCAGCCTTCGCATCACGTGTTGTTCAAAGGTATCTGCTTTAAAGCCTTCAGAATCAGCACTGTGGGCACCTGCTTTTCTCAAATACATGAGAATCAAGCTTTTGCTTTAACCAATCAAATTTCAAGAAAAGCTGGACATTGTAAAGAAAAGGTTGCCAAAACAGTTGTTAAGCTTTATTTCATGTGCAGCATTTTTTCATTTATACTTTTCTTTCCTGTAGAATTTGCAAAAGAACCAACACAATTTGCCTACATTTCAAATCCCCTGGAAAAATGTAAAGCACAGAAAAAATGCAGAAAAATTTAGAGGGATGATTTGACGAGGTGAACATCGATGATTCTGCTAGAGATGATGTATGCAGGTGACGCAGTTGTGGCTACAGTGAAAGGAGACGTGATGAATTGTGTTCATTGGGTTTTTTGCTTAAGTGATGATATTTATTCTCACTGTATGAGATTCCTGTTAGCGATGCAGCTCTGTTCTACTACACTTCTCTCTAATTTTAATGTTTTTTTATAGATGTGGCATCATAATGATCTATTAAGGGGTGGATTGGTTCAGGTAGAACATCACTGAAGGTCTAGGGGTGAAATACACGGCCTGGTACTGTCTGATAATACTGTATAGTATATACTATGGTGTATAGTAGTATAGTAGAATAATAATATTTACCCAGGACAGTTTAGTAGGAGTATAATAAAGTATAGTAGTACTGCAGAAGTATAATAAAGTGCTATAGTTTCAGCAGAAGTGTGGAATAATAGTACAGTTAAAGTGTTGAACTGTAACAGGACAGTTTAGTATCTCTCATCTCATACCTTCTGTAGTGCAGGAGCAGTATGGGACAGATTTCTTCTGAAACTCACTAACAGAGCTACTGTAGAATCACACACACACACACACACACACACACACACACACACACACACACACACACACACACACACACACAACCAAATACACACTGAGGTACATACGCTGTGTGAGTCATGAACTCACTGTGGGTTTGATGGATCTGCTAAAATGTGAAATATGAGGATAAAAATATGTGTCCCTGGGTATATTTGTGTGTGTGTGTGTGTGTGTGTGTGTGTGTGTGTGTGTGTTGTGTGTGTTGTGTCTGTTCTCCTGACTCTGCTTCTCTTTTTCTCATTGTGACTTTCCTCTCAGAGTGTGTTTGCTGGTGAGAGATTCACACACACACACACACACACACACACACACACACACACACACACACACACACACACACAGAGAGAGAGATGCAGTTGCAGGCTTAAAAGTTAAATAGCAGTGTTCCAGCATGAGTGCAGAGAAAAACTTCTACTCACACAAACCCTGGAATAGAATGTGACTGAAGTGAAGGTTCTTCCTCCTGCACTGAGAGTAAATACAGTAAAAATCTTGTTATATACAAACCAAATATATCTGATTAAAGATAAACAGAAACCTGACACTGTACAAATTCTTAACATTTAAAAAGCTGTAAATAAGTGGGCCTGGATGTGGTATAGGCGGGCCTGAATGGGGTATAAGTAGACCTGGATGGGGTATAATTGGGCCTAGACAGGGTAAAGGTGGGACTGAATGTGGTATAGGCGGGACTGAATGGGGTGTAATTAGACATGGATGGGGTATAGGTAGACCTGGATGGGGTATAATTGGGCCTGGATGTGTATAGGTGGGCCTGGATGGGGTATAGGTGGGACTGAATGGGGTATAGGTGGGACTGAATGGGGTATAGGTGAGCCTGGATGTGTATAGGTGGGCCTGGATAAGGTATAGGTGGGTCTGAATGGGGTATAGGGCCTCGACCCGTTTGTGGGTGAACCTGGACTATTTATAGTGAGAGTTAGACTGGTTATAAGTATAGCCTAATTAGTTAAGTTATAAGTTGACCTGGACTGGATACGGTTGGGTTTTGACTGATTTTGGGTAGGCCTGAACTAATTGTGGGTGGGCCCGGACTGGTTATGACTATACCTTCAAGACTGGTAATACTAGAAAATAGACATGTTTATGTATTGGCAAATCTGGACTGGTTAAAGGTGGTCCCGGACTGTTTGTGGGTTGACTTAGAAGGGTTATAGGTGGACCTGTAATGGTTATAGGTGGGCTTGGTTTGACTGGTTATTGGCAAACCCAACCTGGGTATAGGTGGGCCTGATCTGTTTGTAAGTGGACATGGAATTGTTAAAGATGGAAAAATGGAATTGTTATAGGTGGGTTTAGAGGGTAAGGCCTGAACTGGATATAGGCGGGTTTGGATTGGTTTTTGGGTGGGGCTGAACTGGTTATGGGTGATCTTGGATTGGTTATGACTGGGTTAGGATTTGTTGTGAGTTGGTTTTGATTGGTTATAGGTGGACCTTGGCTGTGGGTGGGCCTACAACAGCAGCAATAAAGTGGAACAAGATGGAGACATTAAGGTGGTTGTAAAAAAATCTAATAGTTCAAACTGATGGAGATGAAAGAGGTGTAATTACTGCATGATGGAGGGATGAAACTAGTGTTTTATTTCACACTGAATGATACTTAAGTGAAAGAGAGCAAAAGAAAGAATGATGGGGAGGAGAGAGAGAGAGAGAGAGATCACACTGGCTCCTCTGGGAGAGAAAGATAAATTAAAGTGATAGAGGGGGATAGATGGAGAGGGACATTGGATAGAGGAGAAAGGTGGCAGCGTGATGAATTGATCGATAGAAAGAAAGATAAAGTGAGAAACAGTGAATAAGATGGATAGATTAGAGAAATAGATGGAGAGAAAGAGTGATGAGTGAATAGAAAGGTAAGAGAGAGACAGAGTCAGGTATGGAGAACTAAGGATGGAGTGCAAGATGGATGGAGAGAGGAATAGGTGAAGGGACCACATGAAAAAAAGGTACGGGAAAAAAAAGAGAGAGAGAGAGAGAGAGAAGGAAAAGTAATGTGTGATTTACAGTCTTAGTGTGGATTTATGAATTATTATTTACATATTCTTTTTGACATTCTAGCAGCTATAAACATACATTCCATCTGCAGCCTCTCTATTTTCAGTCTCCTGCAGTTCATATGATTAAAAATATTGCATCTATGTTTTTATTAAGTTTTTTGAATCCGTTTATGAGGAGCGTCCTTCGTACAGGTCTCTGTGAATGAGCTGTTGCTATAGCAACCCTGCCCAGCCAGTCCGTCTCCGGGTTTGATCAGCAGTGTTGTGTGGTAAACAGGGGGCGCTTGTGTTGGACATGGACAGATTGGGGCAGAATGTGAGGTGGTGAACAGGACAGGAGGGTAAATACAGCACAGCTGCTTGTTGCTGGATTCTGACCCTGAAATTAGCCCCACTAAAGGGTTTTCTCAGCGCACACACACACACACACACACACACACACACACACACACACACACCATTCTCAGCATGCACATCATCCACACGTACACGTGTTCATTTCTTTATATTCTTCTGTACACTTGTATAATCACAGCAGACGCAGATTGTGTACTTCACTATTCAGAGTTGCACTTCATCAGTGATGCGCCTCATCAGAAATCTACAATACTTTCAATCCAGATCTCCATGAAGTGAAAAGGTCCTGCAGCACAATAAAGCCAGCAGCCTGAGTGTCCTCCTGCAGACGAGTTGCTCTACACACTGCTCTCTATTTATTCCAGAAGTCGTTTTTCTGAATGTCTCGCCGTCTCCGCATGAATTTTTCATCCTGCGTTGTGCCACTTCGTATCGGCTCATTTAGATTCCGGAGCAGATGAGCCGCCGACCTTTCAGACCGTGATTAAGTTAACCTTATTTTTACAACCGCACTGTGGGCCTGTCATATTTTAATTAGGACCCACGGGCACACATGGAGAAATGGTCCAGCCTGGGGAAAGACCGAACTGCAGGCAGGTAAGAACGTGTGAAGGACTTTGTGTTGATTTAATTGTGCTGCATTCGACGATTTAGCAACACACACACACACACACACACACACACACACACACACACACACACACACATAGATGACAACTTCAATTCAAAAACATTTGCTGATCTTACAACTTCATAACTTCATACCAATTATTGATATTTATCTTAATACTGTTATTTATGTAGTATAATTATATTGGGTATTATATTTGATCACCTGGTCATAAGTACGGTATGTTATTTTTGTGCATCACATTCCACATTTAGTCCCAATTTGCTCTTATAATTCCCTCCACTCTTCTGGGAAATTGTGTTCCACTAGATTTTGGAGTGCGCTTCTGGATATTTGTGTTCATCAGCCACAAGTGTGTTATGAATGGCAGGTAGTGATGTAGGTGAGGTGAGGAGACCTGGGGTGCAGTCAGTGTTCACATTCATCCTAAAGGTGTTCAGTAGGGATGAGATCGGATCAGATTGGAAAAGAATCACATATAGCAGGAAAGGTCAGGTGTCCCAATACTTTTGGCAATATAGTGTGTATACCGTATATATTTGTTTAAGTATATATACACTATATGGACATAAGTTTGTGGATACCTGAGCATAAGATTCCTGTGTACGTCCCATGTGATGTTACAATAAGCTCCACTCTTCTGGGAAGATGTTCACTAGATGTTGGAATGTGCTTGTGGAGATTTATTAAGCTACAAGGTTGTTAAAGTCATTTACTGATGCAGGTGAAGTGAGGAGGCCTGGGATGCATTCAGAGATCACAGCAGGAGATCTTCCACATCATCCAACCCATAGAAAGCAAATCTTCATGGAACAGACTTTGAGCACAGGGTATTGTCGTGCTGGAGCAGGTTTCTTTATATGTAATAGAATTTTCAATTAAATTAATCCGTCAATCGACCAATAGATAGACAGATAAATAATAATGTAAACTATGTAATTGTTCTCTCCTTATGCATTACACTCTACACTCTGTAAACTTCTTCACTCTGAGACGTCTTTCTGACCACAAAAGACTCATCGTCCTCGTGTGTATCTGCGACAGTAAACCAGCAGGACGACACCACTGACGAGTCGCACTGTTCACGTCCTGACACTTGTGACAACGGGCACTTGTGCTGTGACAAACTGTCAGAGTTTGATTTTAGAGCTGCTCCATGATCTCTCTCTCTCTCTCTCTCTCTCTCTCTCTCTCTATCAACACCTCCACCATTACACCATCAGATCATGTTCAGGTTACAGGTCTGATACATATGAGTGTTACTGTCACTAAAAATGTAGAAAAACACACCACAGGTGAAGAAGGGAGAAGTAGAAGGTTAAATGTGTGTAAGTGCAGGAGGAGCAACTTCGTTTACAAACAAATGGTCAAGGTTAAGGGGCGGAGTCAACACTGAGGCTCCTCCCACACAACGATAGATATGTGTAAAATATAAATCTGTGTATACATGAGAATCAGCTTGCTGATACCAGCTAGAAGTTCTTTGTGGGCTCTGACAAATTTCTACCTGTCTCTGTTTGTCTGTCTGTCTGTGCCTATCTGTCTGCCTGTCTGCCTGTCTGCCTGTCTGCCTGTCTGTCTGTCTGTCTGTCTCTGTCTGTCTGGTTGCCTTTTTTTCCCCATGTTCCTGTGTAAGACCCAGAGGAACTTAAGCAGTAGTTCCACCTCATTGTCAATCCACCATCGTTCTTTTTTCCCCTCATTTCTCTTTTCAAATATTTGGATAAGGATTTTTTTTTTGCCTTTTTATTTTTGCTTTTTGTATCTCAAGAACTTTCCCTTTGGAAAAAAAGAAAGGGGTTAGAAAAAGAAAGAATTTTTTCCCTCCCCAAGAGAATGCGTGGAATCAGAGCTGCTCTCTGCCAGTGTCATTTGTGGCCTCGATACGACGTCTGTAGCAGTTCTTTCTCATGTCAACTGAATGACTCTGTCTCTAAAATAGCATGTACTGTTTCCTGCCTTTGTGTGAGATCTCTCTCTCTCTCTCACACACACACACACACACACACACACACACACACACACACACACACACACACTGCTGATCTGGAGTGTTTTGAGCAGAGCTGACATCTGATCTACAAATACCAAGCGTGTATTATGCTGCAGTGTGAAGGCAGTGATGTTTATCTCCGCTCTTCGTGTCTGAAATTTGAAAAATGAAAACACTATAATTATTCAGAGAAGGACCTTCAGAACGAGCTCCAAAACCCACTGATGTCTCCACTTCCAGGAGCTGTCCATCCAAACCTCATTAGCCAATGAGAGTAAAGCATGCTTAAGCCCCACCCCCCATGACAGGTTTGTGCTGCAACAGCAAACTTAGACTGAGGAAGAACTTTCTTAGTTATTTTGGTGCTCACTTTTGACAAACTAAACTTTAAACTTCTCCAAACTTCTCCATTGATCATTAATATTTTCATCTAATTTTTTAAATGTCGTTCTTTAGAGAACAGAAACAAGATTGAAAAGATGAAGACCCAGACATTTTTTTGAACACATCTGGTCGTGGTGCTCTTGGTGATTCGGCTATATTTGATGATCTGCCATGTGTAATTAAAAGTCTGTCATGCCTGCTGAGATACAGAGCGAGCTGCACGGTGTCTGATGGCAGGAAAGATGGAGTGTCAGCAGCGTAATTGTGGCAGGAGAACTGACGTGAAGATCTCACATTGCTATGAATAACAGGGAAAAGAAGCAGACCGAATGCGGAGGCTTGAGGGATCCTGTTGGAAAACCGAATCAGGTTGTGATGATGCACAAGATCTCAGAAATTTCTTCTGCTTTCTGTTGCAGAACAGCACTTCAGATCAGGCTTCTGTGTTGTTGTTTTCGTCCTGTTTCACAGCTGTTGCTTGGTCTTATTCATTAGTTTGTGTATTTATACTCAACACCAGCGGTCACCTGCTCACTGCCGGACAGCCGAATGAATGCCAGCGTTGATCCAAACTCTCCATCTATAGCAGGAGATCTTCCACTCCAATCCATGGAATGCAGATCTTCATGGAGCTGGCTTGTCATGCTGGAACAGGTTTTGGGTCTCCTAGTTACAATTGTGTGCCTCCAACTTTGTGGCAACCAGATGGAGATGAAGCAACATACCTTGCTCCTATAAATCTACTGGATTTTGTTGTGTGCTTGTGGACATTTGTGTTCATCAGCCACAAGGGTATAAGTAAAGTCAGGTAGTGATGTAGGTGAAGTGAGGAGACCTCATTGCAAAGATCTTCAGTAGGGTTAAGATCAGCACACTATAGCAGGCCACTCAAGATCTTCCTCTCCAAATCATGTAACATATTTTCATGGCGCTGGCTTTGTGCCGGACCCCAAGTTCAATTAAACATTAAATTTCATTCCACTGGGTCCAAACATGTCCTACACAATTGTGTGCCTCCAATTTTGTGGCAACAGTTTGAGGAAGAACCACATATTAGTGGAAAAGTCGGGTGTCCCAATACTTTTGGGTATGCAGTGCATAAAGAAGCCTTTAATTAAACTCTTTTTAATGTAGACAGCATTTTTGCTCATTTGCTTTGATATCTGGTCTGCATTTATGAAACAAGAGAACGTTTACAGTTTGGTCTAAAACTCCCCCAGAAAGTTTAAATATGCGTAGAAAAAGATTTCAGTGTTTCCTCCAAGCAGAGCACATCTGCTCAAAATCCATAACTCCAGTTAAAAGCGGTGATGTGAAACCCTGCAATAAAATAAACAACACCATCACTTCATCAGCCACTCAAATATTTATAGTTCTGGACTAATGGTTGGACGTGATCTTCATTCTAACGTAGGTTTGTGTGAGGAATCTGGCATCGTTGAACTTTCACAAATTTCACCTGAATCCATGAGCATCTTGGTGAAGATTTTCCTGCACAGTTTATATTCACATTCTTTGCTGTATCATGTTTTTCCTTTTACAGTTTTGTCCGATATTATTTAATATTAATGGTGTTTTCACCTGAGGCTCTTTCTGCACTTCACCCAGGATGTGTAGACGTTCTGTTCTTTATATACACTTTATCAAAACAACACGTCCTGGAGTTTTTCCTGGTCACTGTCGCCACTGGCTCAATCAGGCAGAGGTGGAAAGAGTAATAAAATAAAGTGAAAGAACTGTTACTTTAATGAAATTGTACTTAAGTTAAAGGTAAAAAGTTGCTCAATTATAATTTACTCAGAGTAAAATTGACCAAGTGTTATTAATTAATTAATTAATTAATTAATTAATTAATTAATTAATTTATTTATTTATTTATTTATTTATTACGGTGGGGGGGGTTCAAGTGTAGTTCAAAAAGGACGAGGAGATATATATCTCAGACGAGTTGTTTTCAAGTGAAGGAACATCTTTACAAATTAAAGTGCAAAAACATAGTAAATCAAATTAAATGAAGAAAAATGATATGATATGAGGGAAATGCAGATTCAGAGTTCAGACAGCGAGCAGACGCACTGAACAACTTTCAGTTCGACGGCACTTCGCTTTCAGTCTCCATCTGACTTTCCTGTGAGTTTAGTGTGTTTGTTCTCCGCAAATCGATCATCGCACTATCGGCCACGATTTGTGCATTTTTTTACATTTATTTATTTTTTACTCAGTAATGAACCTTATTTAAAAAGGAGTTAAGTACAATACTTCAAACAAAACACACTTAAGTAAAAGTAAAATTTAAAAAAGACTTTAAAAAGTAGAAGTACACAAAAAACCTACTCAATTACAGTAACGCCAGTAGACATAATTCGTTACTTTCCACTGCTGCTTATAAAACGAAGCTAAAATGTCATTAATGGGACGATGTTCATTGTTAAAAGTGATCTACGAGTCACACTGAATAGACGTGAATCATGTTTCTGAACAATAAATTTGCTGGTGCTGCATTAGCATTAGCATTATTATCCCTGCTAACTTATTCTGCAGTATCACACGCCCCCTGAGTCTTCCTGATTCTCCAGTATTTCCCCTCTTTCTCTGTCTCTAAATGTCACTTTGCCTGTTCCTGCTGTAAATCAGGCCTCGGAGCTCCCCTGCTGCTCGGCTTTATGCAGGACGCTAAACTTTATATCCCCAACATAAATACTTCACACTCAAAACTGCATAAAATGTTAGCGTGGCTGAACGAAGCGGAGGCGCTCTCTCTGGGCCTGTGATGAATATTTACACGTGAACATTTATCCTGGATACATAAATCTAATCCATCTCAGACCAGCGCTGCTGATTGGTCAGAAGGTTTTCGTTTTCTGTTCTATAGCAGCAGCTCACAGTGAGATTGCGCTGGTTCTGATACGTTATTGTTTCCACGGCAACGGCCTATTTGAGTGTATCGAGGACGTTTTGTGTGATAATAAGCAGATTTAATAAAATGTCTCCATTAGTTGATAAGGTGAAGTGGACAATTAATTGTAAACATATATTAATTTAAAGTGTATATTAGAGGTGAAATCACTGCTAAACATAGACGTGTAAAACGTGAGACGTGCCCGTCCTCTGCATCATGGACACTCATGTGAATTTATATTAAATTAGTGGGGCACAAAGAAACATCAATAAATCAAAAAAACATTAAAATATTTGACTTTATTTGTAACGTTGTGAAGTGAATATAAGGAAATGTATAAGGAAACGTGAACTCGGTGTCTCTGTGCAGGTTTGATGAGGAAACGTTGTTTAAGCTTTAAATATCCTACCTGAATACATCATCATCATACATTTATGGACTTCCTGTCCCAGAATGCACTGCTTCTCTTTGTGTTTTGAGGCCTTTATGAAATATAGATGAGCTTCGGTTCTCTCAGGCACTCAGGTGTCTTCGTTTCTGCCCGAGTTTCCGCTTTCTTACCTTTATACTGGGTTTGGATGCAGTTTGTAAGGTTTATACACAGTGTTTCTGTACTGAGTCTGCATGCAGTGTTAGTGTGCAGTGTTAGTACGCATAGTTCAGTAATTGAACACAGTGTTTGCATGCAGTTTTTGAATGCACTGTTATTGTGCAGTGTTAGGCAGTGATTGTACAGCGTTTGTACACAGTGATTGCATGCATGCAGTGTTTGTATGCAGTGTTGCATGCAGTGTTGGAAAACAGTGTTTGTACACAGTGATTGCATGCAGTGTTTGTACACAGTGATCACATGCGGTGTTTGTACACAGTGATCACATGCAGTGTTTGTACACAGTGATTGCATGCAGTGTTTGTACACAGTGATCACATGCGGTGTTTGTACACAGTGATCACATGCAGTGTTTGTACACAGTGATCGCATGCAGTGTTTGTACACAGTGATTGCATGCAGTGTTTGTACACAGTGATTGCATGCAGTGTTTGTACACAGTGATTGCATGCAGTGTTTGTACACAGTGATCACATGCGGTGTTTGTACACAGTGATCACATGCAGTGTTTGTACACAGTGATTGCATGCAGTGTTTGTACACAGTGATCACATGCGGTGTTTGTACACAGTGATCACATGCAGTGTTTGTACACAGTGATTGCATGCAGTGTTTGTACACAGTGATTGCATGGTGTTTGAACACATTAAATGCACATAAAGAAATATTTGTAAAGATAACAAAACTATTCTAAGAGCACATTAACACTCAGTAATGCTAATGAGAGTAATGAGATTAATGAGAGTAATATGAATAATCTGAATAATGAGATTAATGAGAGTAATATGAATATTATGAATAATGAGATGAATGAGATGAAGGCGTATAATAATATAGTAAACTGCTGCATGTCCTCTGTGTAATAAACTGAATAAAAAAACAGTGTCCTCATCACAAAGAAAAGTCTCTGTAGTGATTTTATTTTTTCCTTTTTCGGCTACATGCTGCTGTAGAATAATGAACCACGTGTTTGGTCTTTCCGAGGGGAATTGGTTGATTGGGATTAGTGTTGGGATTGGTTAAGGCTCTGAGATGCAGACGAGATGAGATTCCATTACAATTGAAGTAGAAACAATAGAAAGAGATGCATCTATTTCTGCACACTTGTCTTCTTACTGCACTCTTCCTTCAAAGGAAGAAAAAAACAAATACAGTGTAAAAAAATTAATCTGAAATAAATCAGCGGTGAGACTCCGCCTCCACGTCTCAGTGCCGCCGCCCCAGTAACGTCTCCTCTTATCTCCCAGATATTTCATCAGCTTTACTCCTTTGTCTTGTTATATATAACGAGTGAAATCCAGACACAGTGTCGCGTTTATCCTGAACTCCTGCTCATTTCTGAGTCTAAAACTGAGTTCCCATTTCTTTACAGTACTGCCGAATTCTGGATCGTGATTGGTCCAGAGATATTACTTTTCTATAAGAGCAGCTCTGACAGTAGTGAAATTTTATATGAATGCACTCTTTATTATCGTTTCCATAGAAACAGCTCAGTAAAGGAGTCTCCAGTGTCAACGCTTTGTTTTATTTATGTATTTTTTCGTCTTTTTGTCTTATTAACTTTAAAAGTGAGACTATTGAAGGAATGATTAATTGTGCTCATCCTTTTTGTGAAGATGGACAACTAAAAAATGGGTTCCTCAAGACAGTTAAAAGTTTTGTAGCTTCCTAAAAAACATTTCGGATGAAGAAACACATACAGAAATGGACAAACTGAAATTCTGAAATGAAATCCCGGAAAAGATCAATCGGGCCAGATCAAAGGAACACTTCCATAAAATTAGATGAAAGAAACAAATTAAAATATCATCAAATAAACTGAGAATTTATAATGAGAAAAAATGTAATGGAAACAAAAATATAAGAAAAAAATAATTCTTTCTTTTATTTAAGTTTAAAATTCTCATTACATATTTATATTAAATTAGTGGTTGTGTTTTTTCAACATTTCACTTTTAGCCTTCATGTGCTGTAATAATGAGCTCCACTCTTTTGGGAAGATGTTCCACTATATTCTGTGGAGGTTCATTCAGCCACAATGATGTTAGTAAAGTCAGGTACTGGTGCAGGTGAGAAAGTGAGAAGGTTCCTGGGGGGGTGCAATCAGTGTTCACATCCATCCTAAAGGTGTTCAAAAGGGTTGGAGCTCCACTCCGACCCATGGAAAGCAGATCTTCATGGAGCTGGTTTTGTGCACAGGGGCTTCCTAAAACGATTTCTGATGAGAAAACTCATACAGAAATAGAAACATTTCTGAATAAATGTTCCATATTGACAATCCACAATGTGTCTTTTTGGACAGATGAGAAAAAAACGGTGCTTTTTGTCAAGGCACATCAGCTGTGTGTTAACAGAAGAAAAGAAAAGAAGATGATGCCTTCTGTGAAACATGGAGGAGGCTGGATTATGTTTGGGCTGCTTTGCTGCGTCTGGCACAGGAAGCCTTAAATCTGTTCAGGACACAATGAAATCTAAACTACTATTCAGGAGTGAAATGTACTGCCTAATGAGAGGAAGCTCAGTCTCACTCAAAGCTCCAACAGGATACTGATCCAAAACATACAGCTGAAATACAGCACCGCTGAACGGCTAGGAACAAAACACTGGATATTCTGAAGTGGCCTTATATGGGCTCTGATCTGGTCCTAGTGAACATCTATGGAATGAGTTTAATCCAGCAATCTGGAGATGGTAATCTTCAAACCTGAGAGAGTTGGAGCAGTTTGTTAATGAACGATTCTGCAACAATATTCACTACATTACCAAAAGTATTAGGACACCTGACTTTTCCAAAGTTGGAAGTACACAATTGTGTCTTTTCACTTAAACTAGGAGAACCGAACCTGTTCCAGCATGACACTGCCCCTGTGCACAAAGCCAGCTCCATGAAGATCTGCTTTCCATGGGTTGGATGTGTGTGGAAGATCTCCAGCTATAGAGCTCCAAACCTACTGAACACCTTTGGGATGAATGTGAATGCTGAAAGGCCTCCTCACCTCATCTGACTTTACTAACAACCTTGTAGCTGAATAAATCTCCACAAATCTTCATTTTAAGTTATTTCAGAGAATTCTTTTTGTAGCGTGTCACTGAAAAATATAATTTTAAGTGGTACTGGTAAATGTTTTAATTATTCTTAGATTTTATTAATGTATAATTGTGACATTTCTCAAGTTGAAAAAAATCATCTTGTGATTCATCTTGTAGATCTGAGTGTCATCAGAGGGAGGGCTGCTGCTGCTGCTGCTGGTGCTGCTGCTGGTGCTGCTGCTGGTGCTGGTGCTGGTGCTGCTGCTGCTGCTGCTGCTGGTGCTGCTGCTGCTGCTGGTGCTGCTGCTGGTGCTGCTGCTGGTGCTGGTGCTGCTGCTGGTGCTGCTGCTGGTGCTGCTGCTGATAATGATGATGGTGGTGATGATGTGAGAGATACTTCCTTAAGTAGTTCTGCTGTAACAGTGAGTTTTGAGTCAGTAAGAACACACTGTATTGCACTCTGCACTGATATACTGGAGTTTTTAGAAGTGAAGAAACTCATTCGTCTTCCTGCTGGTAGACTCTCAGAGCTGCAGATTTTCCGAATGTCTGCTTGATGGCGTGTAAAATCACTCCAGGCGCAATTTTCCTGAACGCATGCTTCGTTCTCTGACCCATAACCTCATCCTGCTTCCCTCAAATACCTGCAGAGAGAAAAAGAAAAGAAAATGCTAAATGATTGGATAACTGACACCTCTCTCTCTCTCTCTCTCTCTCTCTCTCTCGCAATCACGCATTTCTCGCCGCTCTTGCTAATCATGGCTCAGCATTGTTCTCTTGCACACACTTCTTCCTGAGCCTGATTGCTCTCTGATTCGTTCTTCCTGCTCCCTCATTCCGCCCTCATTTTACTGCCTGATTCCTCACTCGGTTCCCAGATTTATTTATTTATTTATTTATTTATTTATTTATTTATTTGATCTCTTTAGCACTGCTTGCTGATTTGAGAGATGGTTCTAGAAAAAAATCTATATTTTTAAGAATCCTTAAAAGGCTTTCATCATCGTACATCTTTTTCCATGTAAAAGTTATAAAGCACCACTGCGCATCACAGTAATGTAAAAACAGACCACCAAACAGTTTCTGGAATGCTTTTATCTGTGATTGTGAGAGAAACAAAGTGAATAGAGAACATCACTCTGTTTTTTTATGTGTTCCATTGTCGACGTGTTGTTCTGCTAGCTATTTCATACTTCTACTCATAATAATAATAATAATAATAATAATCATAATCATAATCATAATAATAATAATAATAATAATAACAACAATAGTTATTTCCAAGATTTTGCAAAGCATTTGCCTTTTTTGCATAAAATAAGAGTATATATATAATGAAAAAAAGAAATTAATGGAAGCACAGAAATTATTAAACAGAAAAAAAGAATTATTTATTTATTTTATATTCAGTTTTAAAATTTCATTATATTTGTTTAATGAATCAGTTCTATTATATACACAATATGGCCGAATGTTTTTGGACACCTAAGCAATAGGTTGGCTGTTATAATAAGCTCCAATCTTCTGGGAAGATGTTTCACTAGATTTTGTGGAGGTTTGTGGAGATCCATTCAGCTACAAGGGTGTTAGTAAAGTCAGGTAGTGATGTAGGTGGAAAGGTGACAAAACTTCAAGTTCCATTAATTGTTCAAAATTATCCCAAAGGTGTTCAACAGGGTTGGCGCTCTATAGGCAAAATTTCATGTTACTGCATTCGAGGACAATTGTGTGCCTAGAACCTCGTGTACAGGTTTGGGAAAGAAACGCATATGTGTAGAAAAGTCAGGTGTCCCAGTACCTTTAATCACACTGTGTATTTCTATTCTGTACATAGTGACATGAAGACCTTAAATCTGTTATATTGACCTGTCCAGAGAGACTACATTATTTCTGTTTTATAACACACGCACACACGCATGCACGCACGCACTCACACATTCGCACATGCACTTACACACGCGCACGTGCATGCACACACGCACTCACACATGCACACACGCATGCACACACGAATGCACACACACATGCACACACGAATGCACACACACACACACATGCATGCACACACGCACTCACATGCACACACGCATGCACACACGAATGCACACACGCACACATGTACGCACACATGCACACACGCACTCACACACACACACACACACACACATGCATGCACACGCACTCACACATGCACACACGCACGCACGCATGCACACACGCACAGAGCTAATTATGAACAGTTTTTATTGAATTAATTGCAATAAGGTGATGTTATATTCTGTAATTTGAGGCATCAGTCGGTAGACAGTCAAACAGACTGACTGGGAGCATTTTGGAGGACTGATGTCGATGTGTGTGTGTGTGTAAGAAAGCTAATGAATTAGGGCTTTACTGGCTTCTCAGCCTGATGCAGCATCACCACATGAGTAAATTACACAATATTAGATCACATTAATGCAATTATTAAGGGGTAGGTTTACAATTTTAAAGATATAAAACAAGCTCTGTGTGTGTGTGTGTGTGTGTGTGTGTGTGTGTGATAAACAGATGACTGGAGGCAGAGTGTGTGATGACGGGAAGAGGGATTACGGTGAGTAATATGATGGCTGTGTGATGGAGCTTTATTTTCAAAGCTTTTATCAAAGGGCTTCTCATCTTTTTTTTTTAAAGTAGAGTCTTAACATCTCTGCTGAAACACACCACTGATTGTATAAAAGGGAGGATTTTAAAATAAATCTTTTATTATATTAAATTTTTATCTGAGTTATTTTTATTTATTATATAAACTTCTTTGTTTTCATTTTATGGAACACACTTGTGGTACTCAGATGGTGTGAAACATTCAAACAAGGCTTGATTAGCCTGTATAAAAGCCCTAATGTGGGCATCTCCACAGCATCGCACCGCCACCACCAGCAGCCTCACCACATGTCAACACGATGTGTAAGAACATGATTAGAACCTCCCCACTTCCTAAACGCTAATCATGGAAAATGCTGAAAAACCAGGAGGCCCATGTTGCAACACACAAGTAATACGTTTTGTTTTTTATACCCCTACTTATGAATCAGGCTTATCACTTTGACTCTAATAATTTATTCATTTAATTAGTCAAGTACCAGAAAGAGGGAAATTGGTGGTGATTAACAAGCGAAAGCAGACGGCTCTGATTACACAGTGGTGCACACCAGCTACAGGTTTTACCTCTGCTGTCACACTTTTTTTTTTTTTATTCGAATGCTAAACACACACACACATGGTATTTGCACATTTACACTTTCTGTTAGCAATGAACATTTTAAACATTTAGGTTTGAGATTTGGACTATTTATAAGTCAAATCTCTCAGAAATCCTTTCAGGTTAGCTTATCGTAGCTAGTGTCACAGTGCTAGGTTAGCTCATTGTAGCTAATGTCACAGTGCTAAGTTAGCTCATCGTAGCTAATGTCACAGTGCTAGGTTAGCTCATTGTAGCTAATGTCACAGTGCTAAGTTAGCTCATCGTAGCTAATGACACAGTGCTAGGTTAGCTCATCATATCTGTTTTAGGAGTGTTACGAATAAATACAATTATATTTTTTAAATGTTCACTAAAATATATCGTCTTTACATTGTTTTCTTGTTTGCTAGTTTAGCTAAAATGTGCAGTTATTATTATGCACATTTGCTAAAAAACTCCTCTCAGTTTAGCCTGTATAATTGACCTGACTTGTTGGAGAAGCATTTAGACGTTTAAGCGTCTAAGTTTGTTTTCCCATCAGGTTTGCACATGCTAGCTGACTAGCATTATTAGGAAAGGTTCCGATAATGTACACAACATAAAAAAGTCAGTTCAGCTAGTTTGTGTTTCTGTTTCCAGGTACAGTTAATCAAAACATGAATTCCTCTAAAAAATATTCCTGTCAGTTTAGTTGGTTTAGGTTAGCTGGCTTGTGTTAGCAGTGAAGATTAAGAGCCCTTATATGTTAGCTGGCTAACATTGGCTTAGCAAATTATGCTCATTTAAAAGTATGACTTGAAACTGTAGTCTGATTACGTCTTGCTAGCTATCTGGTTTGGATAGCATTGAAGATTGTATGATTTGACCCAAAAATGTATATAATATTCTCTCAGGTTAGCGCTAGAATTGACAAAGAATCAGATTTCTGACAGAAATTTTGTCTGTTTAGTGCTTGTTAACAACTTGGCTAGAATGAGGAGTGAGGTTTGTGAATAATTCTCACTATAATCCTGTTATGGCTATGACTTAAAATTCCTGTCAGAAATTGTGTCAGGTTAGCTGATAATAACTGTAGGCTAACTGTTTAGCAGTAAAAATAATAATCATTTACATAGATAGCCTAAAATCTGTTATAATTCAGTCAGGTTAGTTCAGTTAGCATGATCCGTGATGATTTTAAACATTTGTGATGACTCTGTGGCTAGTTTGCGCGTGCTAGCCGTGAAGGTAGTGATCGTATGTAAATATAATTATAAATATAACTTGTCAAATAAAAAGCATGTTAAACGAAGCAGGCCTTGATAGCGGAGATTTTTGGAAAGTGAACCGCTGAGTAAAATGAGTGTGTTGGTGAATTTTTCCGAGCCAGCGTTCACTTTCGTCTAAAAGCGCTAAAGCCCGTGACAGCTTGGGGAATGAACTCTGCGTTTTCTCTCCAGCCGGAGATGATCAAAGGCTAAGTACTGTGACTCTGTGGGAGTGTGGACTGTTTCAGCATGGAGATTTTGGCAGCGGTGTCTCTTTATTTGACACTCTTTGTTGGAGCAAAAGCTCGTCCGGTTTCAACGCGATGCTTCGCAGGTGCACAACGTGTCAAAATGCCGTCTCTAGAGCTGCTGGCGAATCGTCAGCACTAGTTTCTCTCCATATGTGCGTGACAGCTTGTATTCTTAATTAACGACACTCCAACCTGTTAGTTGTCACTTAAAGAGTGTTAATTAGGAACGAAGACAAACCTGCAGCGTGACACTGTTTCAGCAGCAGCTAGTGTTAGAAATGTGGAACAGAAGCTGGAGGTTACTTCTCACACCAGGTGGAGGTCAGAGCCTGAGCTTCATTACTGTAGTTAACATGCCATCACCTGACCAATAGCAGGGACATGGGGGCGGAGCTTAGACTCACTCAAATAGTCTCTTTCTGTCTGTCTCTCTACCTCTCTCTCTCTGTCTGTCTGTCTGTCCGTCTGTCTCTCCTCCCCCTTTCTCTCTGTCTGTCTCTTTCTATTTGTCTGTCTGTCTCTGCCTTCCTCTCTCTCTCTCTCTCTCTCTCTCTCTCTCTCTCTCTCTCTCTCTCTCTCTCCATATTTGTTCTCTCTGTCTGTCTCTCCCCATCTGTCTCTTTCTCTGTCTGTCTATGTCTCTCTCAATCTCTTTCTCTCTCTCTCTCGCTCTCTGTGTGTGTCTCTTTGTTTGTCTGTCACTCTCTGTGTCTGTCTCTCTCTCTCTCTCTCTCTCTCTCCATATTTGTTCTCTCTGTCTGTTTCTCCCCATCTGTCTCTTTCTCTGTTTGTCTATGTCTCTCTCAATCCCTTTCTCTCTCTCTCTCTCTCTCTCTCTCTCTCTCTCTCTCTCTCTCTCTCTCTGGCACTCTGTCTCTCTCATTCCCCTTCTACCTCTCTGTCAATTTCTATCTATCTATCTATCTATCTATCTATCTATCTATCTATCTGTCTGTCTGTCTGTCTGTCTGTCTGTCTGTCTGTCTGTCTGTCTGTCTGTCTGTCTGTCTGTCTATCTATCTATCTATCTATCTATGCCTGCCCCTCTCTTTCTTTCTGTCTGCACCCCCTCTCTCTCTGCCACTAAATTGAAAGTAAATGTTAGAATGTAGTTGAATAAACACTTTTCCTCCTGCTGTCTGAGACGTCTGATGTCCTTCACCCTGACATCAATAAAGAAGCTTGTTAACGTCTGCGTGCAAGACACTGTGTGTGTGTGTGTGTGTGTGTGTGTGTGTGTGTGTGTGTGTGTGTGTGTATATATATATATGTCTGTGTGTGTGTGTGTGTGTGTGTGTATGTGTATATATATATATATATATATATATATATATATATATATATATATATATATATATATATGTCTGTGTGTGTGTGTGTGTGTGTGTGTGCGCACAGGCTCTGTGGTACACTTGATATTATATTTGTTGGTTTGAAGTGGTACTGAGGTGAACATTTGAGTTTAAAATAGTTGTGTGTGTGTGTGTGTGTATGTGCACATGTTTGCTTGTGTAAGATAAGTCGCAGTGCAGCGTACAGTAGGTCATGTGACCAGGTGCACTCGAGCTACTTCCTGATGAAATTCAGCCAATTTATACAACAACACATTCTACTCCTCTTCAGCTCCTCAGTGTGTGAGAGCAGGAACAGATGCAGGAATGAGAGGAGCGGCACACACAAACACCTATACACACACCTATACACACAAACGTGTGCACACCTGCAAAAAGACAGGAAACATCTGTGTGATTTCCACCTACAGGGAAATGTACACACATTCCGAGAGATTCCCACCTGACTGTCAATTAAAGACAGAAAGAGAAAGAGAGGAAGAGATGCAGAGACAGGGAGGGCAGAAAGACAGATGGACAGAGACATATAGACAAACAGAGAGAGAGATACAGATAGAACGAGTGTGTGTGTGTGTGTGTGTGTGAGAGAGAGAGAGAGAGAGAGAGAGAGAGAGAGAGAGAGAGAGAGAGAGAGATTCACACAAAGTAAGTAAAAGAAATGAAGAGAGATGCACACAAGGATACAGAGATGGACAGATCAAGAGAGAGAGATTTTCAGAGTAGTAGAAAGATGGACAGAGAGAGATAGAGAGTAACTAAGCTAAAATCAGACATGCATCTTAAGGTCCCTTAATGTAAAAATGGGTGGAGCCAAGTCATTATGTTTCCACTGAGGGGGCGGGGCTTAATTATTGTCTAGAAAAAAAATTGAGAAAACGTATGAACACACAAAGAGCCACCTGAACATTAGTGATGTGAAGATCAGATCATTTTAGTGACTCACACATTTCTGTTCTACCGGTTTGCTAACCAGTTAGCATGCTAAATAGCAAGCTCAAGAGTTTCATCATTTCCAAAATAAAAATGAATATGGTTTTATTTATGGCATTGGAAAGAATTAAATATTAGTCTGCAGTGCATTGTGGGGGAAACAATTGATCCAGATGTTTGGTCTCAGCCCTTCTGCTTGCTTCCTTTGTGTTATCTTATGTTGTGTTTTGGGGCCGTCTTATTAGCCAAGCTCATTTGTATGCTAGGTGTTAGCGTCTCGGCTGGAGATTTTTTATCCGCTTTATTCTCATTTTTTTGGAAACAACACGGACTGGAAATAAACAGAGCAGCAGATGTGGATCGGACGCCATCACAATGTTATGAAGAACAAAATATTCATGGAGAAACAAGACTGTTACTGAAGGACGTTAACGAGCCGCTGTGCATCCTGCATACATGCTGAACACACTCCTGCACGAGATCGATTTGAAAGCACACATCGATCATCTTAGTGAACATTTTGGCCTCATCAGAGTAGAGAACTTTTTTCTGCCGATTCCAAACTTTGTTGGTATAACACACTTTCACATTCACACACCGTACACACCATCACACTGTACACACTATCATATCATCGCACCGTACACACAATCACACTGTACACACCATCCCACTGTACACACCATCACACCGTACACACCATCACACCGTACACACCATCACGCCATACACACCATCATATCATCACACCGTATACACCATCACACTGTACACACCATCATATCATCACACCGTATACACCATCACACCATACACACCATCACACTGTACACACCATCACACTGTACACACCATCATATCATCACACCATACACACCATCACACTGTACACACCATCATATTATCACACCGTACACACCATCACACCATACACACCATCACACTGTACACACCATCACACTGTACACACCATCATATCATCACACCATACACACCATCACACTGTACACACCATCATATTATCACACCGCACACACCATCACACCATACACACCATCACACTGCACACACCATCACACTGTACACACCATCATATCATCACACCATACACACCATCACACTGTACACACCATCATATTATCACACCGTACACACCATCACACCATACACACCATCACACTGTACACACCATCACACTGTACACACAATCATATCATCACACTGTACACACCACCATATCATCACACTGTACACACCATCACACTGTACACACCATCACACTGTACACACAATCATATCATCACACCGCACACACCATCACACCATACACACCATCACACTGTACACACCATCACACTGTACACACCATCATATCATCACACCATACACACCATCACACTGTACACACCATCATATTATCACACCGTACACACCATCACACCATACACACCATCACACTGTACACACCATCACACTGTACACACCATCATATCATCACCATACACACCATCACACTGTACACACCATCATATTATCACACCGTACACACCATCACACCATACACACCATCACACTGCACACACCATCACACTGTACACACCATCATATCATCACACCATACACACCATCACACTGTACACACCATCATATTATCACACCATACACCATCACACCATACACACCATCACACTGTACACACCATCACACTGTACACACAATCATATCATCACACTGTACACACCACCATATCATCACACTGTACACACCATCACACTGTACACACCATCACACTGTACACACAATCATATCATCACACCATACACACCATCACACCATCACACTGTACACACCATCACGCCATACACACTATCAAACTGTACACACCATCACGCCATACACACCATCATATCATCACACCATCACACTGTACACACCATCACACCATACACACCCCGTACACACCATCACACTGTACACACCATTACACTGTACACACTATCACACTGTACACAACATTACACTGTACACACTATCACACTGTACATACCATTACACTGTACACACCATCACACCATACACACCATCACACTGTACACACTATCACACTGTACACCTGAAAAATTATCCTCGCTGCAGAACAAACTGCAGGCTGCCTTCCATTTTTCATTCTTTTCATTCCTCCTTCTCATTTTTTTATTCTTTTTTTTACAAAGACATATGGCATCTCTTTTCACTCGGCTTTTCTCCTGAAGCTAAATCCGTCTTCATGTCTCGCCAGATGCCTGCTTCATTAACCTTCGCTCAGACATTTAGCCGTGTGTGTGTGTGTGTGTGTGCATGCATGATGTAATCGTCCTGTGAGACCCTGATGAAACACTTTCATCTCTTTCATGTTAAGAAAAGTCCCAGAGAATGTAACGCTGTGTGTGTGTGTGTGTGTGTGTGTGTGTGTGTGTGTGTGTGTGTGTGTGTGTGTGTGTGTGTGTGTGTGTGTGTGTGTGTGTGTGTGTGTGTGAAAAATTAAACAGCTCAACTCTGACCAGTCTTCATGGGCGTGGCCTCAAACACACCCTGCCAAAAGTATTTGGACACCCAACTTTGCCAGGCTCTGGGGGATGTGATGATGTGGTGGGTGCTACATGACTCGCTCTCTGCGTTTCAGCATCTGCATTTCAGCTCGTGATTCGTGGTCTATCACAAACGTGACGCCGACTGTAAATGGTCTTGATTCATCGTTGACAAAGAAACAGTTGGAGTTGATTACAGGCTTCAGTAGCACCGCCCGTCAGCTCCATTACAGCTCCGAGAACACGGCTTCGGCCTCCCGCTAATCACACGCCAAAGCCATTTTCAGTGCTTTTCTACAGGGTTTTGTGCTGAATGTCGTTTCTGGGATGAGAAACATGGCTGAGGAAGTTTTCAGAGGAGCCACCATTTATATGTTAGCTGCCTTACCTGGACAGATTAGTTCTCTTGTAGCTGAATAAAACCACGCTCCAGAATCCAGTAGAAAGCTTGGCAGAAGATTAACGCTTATTAACATCTAAGTGGGAATAAATTATTTTGCTGTAATAAGCAGCTCCAATCTTCTAGTAAGATGTTCCTATAGATTTTGTGCAGATTCATTCATCCACAAAGGTGTCAGGTTGTGATGTAGGTGAGGTGAGGAGGTTCCTGGGGTGCATGCAATGTTCACATTCATTATGTTCAATAGGGTTGGAGCTCTATAGCAGGAGATCTTCCATTAAATCCATGGAAAGCAGATCATCATGGAGCTGTTTTTGCACACAAGGGCATTGTCATGTTGGATCAGGTTTGGGTCTCCTAGTTTGTGGTAACAGTTTGAAGAAGAAGCGAATATAGCTGGAAAAGACAAATCCTTTTGTTCATATAGTGCTGTTATACACTGTGTGTGTGTGTGTGTGTGTGTGTGTGTAGCTGCAGGGATTTACATTTAAAATCTAATTCCTACCGAAAATCGAGCGGGAAACTCTGAGGACGTTTAATCTAAACGATTCACACGATCTTCTCAACACACTCGTCTCGCTAATGAAATGCAGCTCCGGTTGATGGTGAAGATGTTTGTTGTTTTACAAAGCGAGGCAGTTGTTCCAAATTGCGTGCTAGTTTCCTCCTGCTCGGCTTTTGATGTCTCTCTACAGGGGATCATCGCTGTAAATAAAAACCCATCAGCTTTTTCTCTCGCTTCATTTTACCTCCTTATGTATCTTTAATTTTGTGAAAATAAAATAAACCATTTCTTAGATTTTTTGTGCTCGATTAGTTCGTAAGGCGTTAATGATCTCCTCACGTCTTTGTTGTCTTTTGATGCTCTACAAGATTCCATTATGTAGAGTTTATTTATTTATTTATCAAATCTGTGGTTGCTGCACCAGGCTTCGCTGCATCAGCTCTTCTGTGCATTTCCTGCGTTTGATTGTATTTCCATAAAACAGAATTTGCATTGCAGTTAGCAATAAACTCTGTAGGCGAGCGTCGTTTCGTAGCCGTGTCCAAAAAAACAAGGTGACACTTTTTACAATAACGGCTCTGCAGCTCGGTGTGAAATTGCAGACGGTGAAAAATGAGGTTTCGCACTGCTTTATTTGTTTTCTGTTAGTCGTTGTTTTTTTTTCTTTTGGTCCACACCTCATGAGTACACGCAGAAATGAAATGCCTCCTTACAGCCAGTTTAGCTTTTAAAGGCTTGTTGTCAGGCGCCTTCGAAAACTTTTTATCCTCCAAATACACACCGAGAAACCTGAGTCAGCGAAACGGAACAAAACCATTAAACAGCTCGAAGTCTCTGAGGGAAAAACTGGTGTAAAGATAAATTTTGATTTCTGAGGTAATAAAAAATGTACAGAGACTCTAATTGTTGTGATGAAGAGTTTGACACTCATCCTCAACGTCAAGCTCTAAACAGGGATGAAGGTTTTCCTTCACTGTGGGAGATTATCTTATTATACCTTCTTCAGAGATGTTCATACACTGGTGCTGCATAAGTCCTACATAGTAAGGGCTTGAAGGCATCAAAACTATGAATTAACACATGTGGAATTATATATGGAATTATATTGTGAAACAACTGAAAATATGTCATATTGTAGGTTCTTCAAAGTAGCCACCTTTGCTTAGATTACTGCTTTGCACACTCTTGGCATTCTCTTGATGCCTACTTTGAAGAACCTACAATATGACATATTTTCAGTTCACTTTTTGTTATGTATATAATTCCACGTGTTAATTCATAGTTTTGATGCCTTCAGTGTGACTCTACAATTTTCATAGTCATGAAAATAAAGAAAACTCTTTGAATGAGAAGGTGTGTCCAAACTTTTGGTCTGTACTGTATATATATATATATATATATATACATACAGTATATTACATGTGTATCTGTGAATCCACTGCATAATCATGAATAATTACCTGAGTGATGTTCATAGGGATTCACACGATGTCTGTGTATTAATAGAATGGATATAAAGCTGCAAAAATAGGCAACAATTCAATATTTATAAAGTCTACATTAGACCTATGAAACATTATTTATGGCAAGTGATATAAAGCTACATAAACATGTATTAAGATCTGAGATACTGTTGTGCTCAGAGAGCTACACGGTGAGCGAGGTACATAACCTGCATGAACATTTATAAAGTTTTATTCCTTCAGCTAAGATTGACATTAAGTGGCATTAGATTTTAGACAGAAGAGTTGACTTGGAAAAAGTCCCTGTGAGAGCTGCTGAATGCTCAGATATACTTATATTTTATGGATATTTAATAGTGTTTCGAGCAGAAATGCAACTTTAAAGAAAACACAAATGCTTTTGAGGCCACACTAAAAACAGAAGTTTTCCTTTTAAAAATGTATATTTTTCTCTCTGTTTTGCTCTTTCCGTCCACACTGAGACGCCGTTTTCACAAAG
This sequence comes from Silurus meridionalis, assembly GCF_014805685.1. Lineage (NCBI taxonomy): Eukaryota > Metazoa > Chordata > Actinopteri > Siluriformes > Siluridae > Silurus > Silurus meridionalis. The sequence continues at coordinate 681,372 of NC_060891.1, forward strand.
CGACTTTTTCTTTGACTGAAAACGGCGTCTCGGTGTGGACGGAAAGAGCAAAAAACGGAGAGAAAAACCTTCAAAGTGGATCAATTTGAAAATGTTTTCACACAATCATATTGCAGACCGCGTGTGAAAACAATGCTGCGTTTTTAGTTATTGCCGTGACGTTTCGAAGAGCCGGAAACGTAATAAACAGCAGGGCTTCACGTTTTGCCCGTGAGCATCACAGGGACGTAGTCGTTTTGAGACGTTTCAGTGTGCATGAGCAACTTTTGGAAAATGATTGGAAACGAAAGTGTGTCAGAAGCTCACACTGCTGTGTTTTAGTCAATCATCCAGTGTGATCATATTAAAATGCAAAAAAAAGGGGAAAACAAAAACCCTAATGTGGCTGATTAGCAATAGATTGATGCAGATTACCAGATGGCCAGTTAAATCAGCATAATTAATACATGTGATACCTTTTATTTCTGCTGTAATGGACACACACTGACATGGAAAGTTTCTGCTCAACGTTCTGAACTTCACAGCTGGTGGTCTGCTCATCCTGAAAACGTGTGATTGTGTTAATCAAGTGCATGCTAACGGTTAGCCACCGGCGTACACTGTTGGTGATTAAGTGGATTTTCTGAGCGCCACATTCGGATGATTAAAATCACCTGCTTGTAGCTCATCCCACTGAGGTTTCCGGAAGTAGAAGCATCTGAGACCTTGCTGAAGCTTTCTGTTAGGGGACATTTCTGGAAGACGTCTTCAATATTTAGATACAGTACTTACAGGTACCTTGTGGTGGTGCTGTAATTCACAAACTAGTAGAACTGCTTGAATTTTATTGTTCGTTCTGTCATTTTCCTGGACGGTGCAGAATTTGTGGTTTATATTTGCCTTTTAGAATTTAAACTTCGTTTGACTTTTCTTTAACTAGAAACATCTCATTTCTAACCAACGAATGGACATGTAAGAACATATTCGATTGTTTTTCAAGTTGTTTCTTGGAAAGTATTGTCATCATATTTAAAAAGAGTTTGGCCCATTACTAGCTGTTTGCAGCAATGGTAGAAAGAAGTGTTTGGCTTTTTAATCAGCTTGCAGTCATATTTCAGAAGAATGATATACATGATATACGAATGACATTAGAGTTGATGTTTGACCAAAAATAAACAATAAATCACACCTGAAGTTCAGGAGTCAAGTAAATACGTGCACCTGAATCAACTCCATATTAATAGTTTATTTCCCAGGGTGTTCACAAATTAGATATAATAGATTGTTTAATAAGAATCACTGAGTGATGAAAATGAGCTCATCAGAATGCATGTGCATGTGCGCACAAAAAAACACGTGCACGCACACACGCACACACACACACACACACACACACACACGTAACGACTTCTGTTCGAGAGCAGGAAAAGATTGCACTCGATGAAAAGGAAATTGTGTCAAAATGTTAAAAAAGTTTCAGATCTGCCTTTCAGAACGTTTTCTTCTTGTCCTTCACACCTAACACCAGTCTGCTGTGACCTGAGTGTGAATGGACAGACGAGACGAGACGCACAGCTGTTCACACGTGGCATGATGAGTGCATCTCCTTAGAGCTCTTGCGTTTCACGGTTACACCTCAATGTTCTGGCTGTTTTGAACACTTTGCTTATAAATGAACGGCAACAATGAGACAAAAATCAGAGCTATAAAATACAATGTTATTCACGAGACCTTCAGTGTCTCCTTATTTAAGACATCAATCAGGTTAAAGTGCACATATGTGGGTGAAGTTAAGTTGAGAAATTCTCCCGTGGAAGTGGATGAATAGTGGACCTGCTGAGGGTGAGTGGTCAGGATCCTGCTCCTGGGTGAAAATTGGATTTACAATCATTTTGGGTTTCAGGGTACAGAAGCAATTAAAGGTGGTGAAAGAAGATCTCCATGAGACAAAATGCAAACACTATCGCCTGTGACTCACTCGAGTACGATGGCATGGCGTCACTGCGACTTCCTGTTTCGATAGGAAATCACGTCTCTCAAGACGTTTGAAAAGAAGCTTCAAATATCTGTGATTAATTGGGTCCCAAAAGCTGATACTTTAAAGGAGATAAAACATTCCCTCATTAAACGGCTGTTAAAACAGGGGAATACAAATAGCAGTGTAAGCTAGCAAATAACTGTGTAAACGCTCACATTGTCAAACAACAATAAAAAAAAAAAAAGACGCAACCATCTGGAAGCATCAGCATCAAACAACTTCGGGTGTATTTTTTTTTAGAAAAACTTCAGAATGTCTGAGAAGTAATACTTAGCATCAACTGCTAATCCATTTTAAAAGGTACAGTGGTGCTGAAAACCTTCTGATAGAACCTTCTGTTCGTTTCCTCATGGGTAGATTGTTAATAAAGAAAATACTCTGAGTGCTCTTGGCCTCACACTTCGCATCATCCTTCTTCAGATCGGTAGCGTTTTGTGATTTAGCCGTGCTGTACAGCTAGCAAAATCGGGTTTAGAGCAACGTGAAGGCCGAATGATGAGACAAAGTAAGACAGGAACTGTTATTAGACTTACATTAACACTATTTTCATCTTTAGATTGACCGTTTAACAAACAGTGAAGGCAAAAGTCTGACAGAATCGGCAGAAATATCATCATTTTCTATGATGTGTTGTTAAATTAGCAAGAAAAGCTAAAGGACATCAGGGATTTTTCTCAGGTAGGTTGGGAAATTAGCAAGAAAAGCCAGAGTTTGACAATCTATTAGAATTACCAAAACGTTTATTTTTGTTTATTTCTTTATATTATATACTCCTGAATTGTTCTGTTTCTATTATGGTGGAAAACAAGATACTGCAGATACACTCTATGGAGAAAAGTATCTGGGACACCTGACCTTTCCAACCATATGTTCTTCCTCAAACTGTTACACAAAGATAAACACACACAATTGAATCGAAAGTTTTTAGATGCAGGAGCATGAAATTTTCCTTCACTTGAACTAGAAGATCCAAACCTGTTCCAGCATGACAATGCCCCTGTGCACAAAACCAGCTCCATGAAGATCTGCTTTCCATAGGTTGGAGTGGAAGATCTTCTGCTATAGAATTCCAACACTATTGAACACCTTTGGGATGAATGTGAACGTGATTGCACCCCGTGAACCTCCTCACCTTCTCACCTACATCACTACCTGACTTTTACACCCTTGTCGCTGAATGAATCTCCACAAAATCTAGTGGAACATCTTCCCTGAATAGTGGATCTCATTATAACAGCAAATAAGACTAAATGTAGAATATGATGTTCAACAGATAGCAATCTTATGCTCGGGCGTCCACAAACTTTTGCCTATACAGTGTGTGTACCTGTACCTGTTTACACATTTTGTCGCATGTGGCGGTGGTTTGTGTTGTTTTGTGTCTTCTGATATTCGCAGGAGGAAATGGTGAAATGGTGAAATGGTCTCAAATGGTATCAAAAAGAGAAAAGAAAAAATAGGAGAAAAAGTCACTGCTTCTGCTCCCTTTTATTATTGATATGGATTTTGTGTCAGCTAATGGACTTTCTCTCTCTTCTCTTTCTCACACAGACACTGTCACTTCGTCTACTGTGCATTAACAGTGTGCATCAAATAATGTAAAAGGATAGTCAAGTTGAAAGCTGAAATAATCACAACAAAAACAATAATAATAACAATAATAATATTGATGATATTAATAATAATGAGAATAATAATAATTATATTGATAATAATAATAATAATAATAATAGTAATAATAATTATAATAATAATGAGAATAATAATAATTATATTGATAATTATAATAATAATAATAAATAAATAATAATAATGAGAATAATAATAATAATAATAATAATAATAATAAAACCCTGATCACAGATTGGATGAAAGCAGGGCTGAAGGGTGTACAAAAAACTAAAAAACAGTGAGACGTGTTTTGGCTCAGTGATAAAGTTCTCACATTGGTGAGTTTAAAGGTTTCAGGTTCAATTCAATTCATTTATGTTTTTATTGTTTTTTCTCAAAGCATCTTTACGGAGATAAATCGGTAACAAATTATGTATATGTTTGTTCCAAATAATTATAAATTTATCCCCTATTGAGTGAGCCGGTGGCCACTGTGGTGAAGATAAACCTCCCTGAGATGCTATGGGGAAGAAACCTTGAGAAGAACAAGACTCACAATAGGACCTCGTCCTCATTACCAAATGTCCATTCATTACAGTTCCTCCATTGGGTGCAGTGATCAGTGATTAAATGCAACATGTGGCCATGAGTCATTGTAGACTGTTGATATTAATTACAGTCCGAATTCATCCTTAAAGTTCTTGACTAAATGATTAGGTGGCACTGAGCAGACCTCAACCAGCATTTACAGTCTCACTTGAGTCCAGTGCCTCCTGAACATGTGAGACAGGTGCTAAATGTAATTCCTTTCCAAGATAGATGAAGACATTCTTTAGGATTGTTATTATGATTTCATCTCATGTCTCAAGATTCACTGCCTCAGATTTCAGCTTTGTCTTTATGTTTCCCTCAAAAACAGGAACTACAGAGCTGTGGTGAGCTGTGACCATCTATCATTAGGAAACAAAGCAATCATCTCCTCTTCCACTAAACACACCAAATACACATTTATTCAAGGTTTATTAAAGACAACAAAGATATTAGTAGGCTCATGTCTTGTCCTGTGGTGATGTAGTGGTCAGGATTGTGCTCTCAGATGCTTCACAGCTCTGCTTCGTGTCTGAACTTCAACTGGTGTTTGTTATTTATTTAGTTTGTATATTTTGAGAATATAAAAGATCTCCAGAACAGGATGTGCATGTGAGATGCTGTGGTTCAATTGGATGAGTGTTGCCTCTGGACTGAGAGGTTGCTGGTTCAAACCCCAGCATGGTCTCTATGATGTGAGTGGTGAAAGTTCTGGAAAGTTCTTGTGTAGAAGTTTCTGGTGATTATGTGTGACTGAAAGAAGGGTGGTGTTGGAAGGGTTCAGCAGAAGTGGGGGTGGGAGCAGTAGCTGGTGTCCAGTCCAAGGAGATGAACAATGGTGGAAAAAAGTTAAATTTTTCAACATCATCTATTTTTTACACTTTATCAGCACTGCATTTTCAGGTTTTCTTTCTCTGCACAACTCACCCATCCCACCACTTCTTCAGCCTTCTTTACTTCATACCATTCCCTTCTCCTCACAACTCACCATTCTGATGAAAAACAACATCTAAGCTCAGATACAAGGCCTTTACCACACAGCCACCTTGTCCCACACTTTTTTAAGGAGTTTATCTTTTGTTTCATACTTGCTGATAGAGAATCTATTGGTAATATGAAAGATGAGGTGAAAGAACAACGTCCTTCACCTGCTGAACCATAATAGCACGTCGTTTTAGCTCCTGTTTAAGGAGGTTATTCTTTAATTTTACATTTCATGCAGCATTAAGCTCATTTTTTGCTAAAGGGGGGTATCTTTTAGAAGGTTTCTCTAACTGTGTCATCAATGATTCAAACCTTGCAGTCTTTACATTTCCTCAATACTTAAAATATAAATACAAATGTTTCCTAAATACAGAGATTTAACCCACTGAGCCATCAGAGCTGACAGACTGCAGTCTTTTTATAGAGTTTTGTTCACATCCACCTTCAGCTGGATGAAACTTAAAGCATGGACATGAGGGAACTGTTTAGACAGAAGCCTGTCACTGAGAAGTGGTGAAGCTCAGCGGTGAAGTTCTCACCTCACATCCTGAGATCTCTGGTTTAAACTTTATCAGCTGTTTTTACCTCCTGTGTTGACTGACTGCTGGCCATCAGAGATTCAAATATGGAGGGAACAACATCTGCTCAAGGTATAGAGGTTTAATCCACTGAGCTATCAGACCCGACTAAGCTTTGAGGGGGGTGTTATCTTTTGCTCCATACCAGCTGAGTTCAATATTAGTGAGAAAGAAAGATGATTTATTGTCTCCAGAACCAAGACATGAACCCTGGCCATCATACTCAAAGACCTGGGGTTGAAGCCACTGAGCTACTGGAGCTGACAGGTGGAGTAGATTTTATAAAAAATGTATGTAGGAACTACTTCTGAAAACATTTACATTCCCTGAACCTGGAATGAACCTCAGAGCTCATGAATGAGGGCACGGCTCTGTCACTGTTCCCGAACAACAGTTTAAATAAATAGGTCCAGTTTTGTAGCTCAGTGGTAAAATTCTCACATCTCTGAGCTCAGTGGTTCAGAACAGACTTCATTCTCTCTCCACTAGACTTTACAGTCCCAAACAAATCTAGTATCTACTGCAGACCTGAGCAAGGAATGAACTGAAGTTAAGTTATAGATGAAGGTATAGATGCTCAACCCTCTGAGATGATAGATTGTTTATTTAATGGTGTTTATTTGTTCACCTTTTTTCTGCTGCTGAATTCAACATAAAGCATGGACAGGATGTGACCGTTTAAAAAGAAGCCTTTAAATCAGAAGTGTTGAAGCTCAGTGGTGAAGATCTCACACACATCCTGAGCTCTCTGGTTCAAACCTTATCTGCTCTTTTTTATCTCCTGCTGGCTATCAGAGTTAATAATGTGAATGTAGAGAGGAAAAATAACGGACACAAGTTAGCAGCAGAGGTTCAGTCGATTTCTTTTGTCATTACAGGATCTCCCAATCCTCAAACTTACAATCCCATGCAGTTCCTACACCTGAGAGAGGTATGAGTTTTTCAGTATGAACTGGTGTTCATGCACTCAACAGATGTAGATGTTCAATCCACCGAGCTGCTGATTTTTTTTAGGCGGTTTAACTTTTGTCCCATACCAGCCGAGGGCAACATTATTGATAAAGAAATAGACAGTCAGGGATTTATGTTGCCAAAACCAAGACTTGAACCCTGACCATCAAGCTCAAAGACCAGGGGTTTAACTCACTGATCTACTGGAACTCAGAGCTATGAGTATTTTTTAATCTATCCAGGAACTACTGATGACACTTAATTCCCTGACCCAGGAATGAACTTTAGAGCTCATGAATCAGTTGCACAGTTCAGGAAAACTGTTTAAAATAAATAAGCGGAGTGTTTTAGCTCAGTGGTAAAGTTCTCACATCTCTGAGCTCAGTGGTTCTAGAGAGAACAAAACAAACTTTACTTCCACAATCACACCCAAACATTGATCTGAGGTATACAACTGAGAGAGGTTTAAACAGGTTCAGTCCTACAGCAGCTGTAGATGTTTAAACCACTAAGCCATCAGAGCTGACAGACTGTGCTGATTTTGTAGGGGTTTATCTTTTGTTTTACACCATTTGAGAGCAATATTACTGATAAAGAAAGACACAGTAGGAGAATCAGAACCCTGACTAACACCCTCAGAGTCTCTGGTCTTAATCCACGTACCTACTGGAGCTGACAACATGGTTTATTTTTAGGGCGGTTATCTTTCGTTTAATACCTCCATCGAGGAAGAAACCACTGATCAAGAAAAACACTTACATTCCCTGAACCAGGACTGAACCTTAGAGCTCGAGACTGAGGAGCATGGCTCTTCACTGTTCTTTATAAACTGTTTACCACTGAACTGAGCACTTTATTAAAGTTCTCACATCTCTGAACTCAGTGATTTTAGACAGAACAGCTTTGTTTATCTTCTCCAGAGCTTGCAGTCCCACCCAAGTTCAGCTCCTACTGCATATGTGCGAGAAGTACAAACTGTACAAACGTCCTACCCGACATTTAACACACTGAACCATCAGAGATGACAGACTGCAGTGTTTCTTTTGAAGATTCTGAAGGATTAAACCTAAAGCATTTGCAGCTGTTTGGTCAGAAGTCTGTCACTAAGCAGAGTTGAAGCTCAGTGGTGAAGATCTCACCTCACATCATGAGCTCTCTGGTTCAAACCTCATCTGCTGTTTTTACCTCCTGTGTTGACTGACTGCTGGCCGTCGGAGATAAAATATAACAAATAAAAATAACTTTTATAAAAAAAGCATCTTGTCAGTACCTGGGGTTTAGTTGGTTCTTTGACATGATAGAACTTTCTCTGTTGTATTTCCCTCTACTGTAGTTTATAATCCTATTCAAGTCTCATACCTGAGAGAGGTTTGATCTGACATTCATACCTACAACAGGAATAGACGTTTAACCCTCTGAGCTATTAGAGCTGACAGCGCTGAGCTGCATGATTGAGTTCCTGCAGCTTGTAGACACGTTATAGTGTGACCTTTTATGTTAGATGCATTTTGTCAATGTGATCTACTGCGAGTTTGTATCAGCAAAGATCAGGTTGCTTTTGCCTAATGTCCTCCCTCAGACGCATTAGAACCTGCCGTCCTCCACAGCACACTGATGGAGTTCTCGAAAGACTACGACGTGGTTTTCTTTCTGCTCTTGGGTCAAGAGCTTGGGGACGAATTTGGCAGCAACACGGCACAAGTTCAAATCACACGTGAGGATCGCATGGACTGTTCCGTATGACACGCCGACAACGGCAGCATTGCTGTGGATTGTTCTTCACTCAAAACATCTCGAACGACTTGTTGCAGCATCAACGCAAACTTGCCGAATCGTGTCAAACGTCTCTGTGGCAGATTTGCCCAGTTTCATGCAGAATTTCACGTCTTTGTTCTAACTTACTGTCCACGATGAAGTCGCTAACGTGGTAACTCACAACTTTTTGATATACGATGTATTCTAGTGTTAGACAGATTTCATCAGAAGTAAAAGAGGATTTTAATTCTCACCCAAAATCATTTGCAGCTCTGAAAGTCCTCGCAGCGTCTCATTGATCTGTAGAATTTCAGCTAAATGAATAAAAGCCTGGATCATTAAACTAAAGAAACATGAGTCATGTCACACCGAGATCGAGATCTCTCACATCTCCCTGTTATTTCTGCAGTTTCCTTTGTGATTTTTCTATGCTGGGGTTTGTAGGGGAACATGATCGTGATGATGGAAGATGGATGAGTCGGCTGTCTACTGTGTTTTATTCATTTCCAGGAGGACAGAAATAAACAACAGCGCCTTCATAATGCATTTAGTTCAACAAACAGGAGCGACGGTGAGGGAGCAGGAGAAAGAGAGAAAGAGAAAGCGAGAGAGAGAATTGTCTCAGAAGTGATGCTGCTCAGACAAACAGCAGAAAAAACTGACTTACTTCAACACTTACACTCGTTCCATTATTCTCTCAATAAATGAGTACAACATGTTCCCCTTTACACCAATGGTAGTGGAACATCGACGGAATGCTCGGTCCCTGAAGCTCTGCTCTGAAGCTAATGTTGCGTAAAGGCTGTTTCTGCATTCGGCAAAAATAAATCACTTGTAAACATGTAAACATGCATTTTAAAAGATTTATTACCATTAACTGTCACAATAACAAACACTAAATTAAAAAAGAAAAAGAAAACAAAAAACTATTTTATGAGAAATCAGAACTATTCATAAATAGTAAAAAAACTCTCGCCATTTTCTTCTGCTCCTAACATCAACTTCGAGGACAAAATGATCACTTACTGCCTAATATACCACCCACCTGTTAGAATCTTATAATGTCTTAATGTTATAATGTTATAATGTTATGATGTTATGAATGTTATGACGTTATTATGTTATAATGTTATGAATGTTATGTTATGAATGTTATAACGTTATGACGTTATGATGTTATAATGTTATGAATGTTATGACGTTATAATGTTATGAATGTTATGTTATGAATGTTATAACGTTATGACGTTATAATGTTATGAGGTTATAATGTTATATTTGCCTGATGTGTGTGTAGAAGGATTTTAAAACTACAGTAAATAATAATTTGTCAGTTTTCACATGGAAAAAACATGCACCTTGTATGAATATGCAGATGAACTTAACGAGTCTTTTAAGGATTTTGAGACACATGCATGTCCACAAATGGACATAGTACAATTTATGAAGTCCAAATGTGACATGTTTATCTACCAGAAGAACTTGTGTGAGACGGAGAACAGGAGAGAAAATGTGATCAGACTCCCTCACCCCCACAGTCACACATGGAGGTGGACGCTTAATGGATTAGGGTTGTTTTGAAACAGGGAAGGTTCCGGAAAGTGAAAGGAATCCTGAACCAATATGGCTCCCATTCCAGACTTCAACACCATGCAGTTCCGTCTGGACTGCAGCTCATTGGAGATCTTCCCAGAAGAGTGGAGGTTATTATAACAGGTTATTATAATGAGAAATGTTCACAAAGCACATCTTATAATCAGGTGTCCACAAACTCAGCAATAGCAGAAATAATATTATTTATTTCAAACGTTTTAATGCATAATATTAAATTGTTGTAATTATTCTTAGCCTTTAAAATTGAATGTAATGATACGGTGTGTAGATCATTCCACAGTGAAACACAGCCCACAGAGTGCTGACGGCTGAGTACATGTCTTATTAACGCCTAACCTTTTTAGAAATGCAAAGAACTCACACCTGTTAATGTGAACGTCCTCGATGCAGAGAACTGATTACAGGCAGCCGGTTCAAAGTGACGAGGGACTGCTTTGTGTTGGAAGTTTTTCTGTGTGTGTGTGTGTGTGTGTGTGTGTGTGTGTGTGAGTGCTGATGAAGAGTGCTGATGCATACCACAGAGAAAAGCTGTCACACATAATCCGTGTGCCTTTACGTGTGATCAAGCACACCTCAGTGACACGTGCAACACGCCGATGCTCTCCCTGATCACTTCGCGCAGATACGAGTGTCAACTCGTGACAAGTTTATTAAATCGACTCAACATTAAAGGGAGAATCTTCATCCCTGGTTCATTCTGCTGTCACATCTCACAGCAAATAGAATTGTACACGTGTGTGTTGTGCACGTTCGGCTTTTATTTAAGACAGGACAGCGAGGTGAATGCCGTGAACAACCTGGGACGTTCTCCTCGAAGCTCCACGAGACTCCACGAGACACACTATCAGAGGTCAGAACAATGTTTTCGTCCTCAACATTTTTAGTTACCTCTATCACTACAGTTAAATCTATCACTACAGTTACCTCTGTTGCTATAGCAACCTCTATCACTAAATTTACCTCTATCACTACAGTTACCTCTGTCGCTATAGTAACCTCAATTACTATAGTAACCACTATAGTAGGACAGTAGTATGGAAGCTGGTCACCACGATTCAGTTGTGTACTCAGTTTTCCTTGTAGTCTAATATTTGCTTTCTCTCTATCTCTCTCTCTATCTCTCTCTCTCTCTCTTTCTCTCTCTCTCTCCATCCCTCTCTCTCTCTCTCTCTCTCTCTCTCTCTCTCTCTCTCTCTCTCTTCATCCCTCTCTCTCTCTCTCTCTCCCTCTCTCTTTCTCTATCTCTCTTTTAGAGGCTCATCTCAATTCCAGCCATGCCGTGTCTGATACTCATCATCATTGTCATTCTGCTCAAGTTTGTCCTCCTCACCTGGAACCTGTTGGAGGTTTGAGGAGCTCATGAGCAGAAAACACAATCCACACACTCACAATTAAGATTCTCTACATGTCTTCTTGTGTCTAAAGATAATCCTAATCTTCATCATGCGCTGATGTCTGGGGTGCAGAGGATGGGAACAAGCATGAAGTGCTTTTAACTGAATTATATACATGATATAGATGCAGTCTCATGTAATCCATGTCTACATCCTCAAGCTCTAGACAGAAGACAGCAAAAATATACTTTGTGCATGTGACAGAAAACACATTAACACTTTCATTCTATCCGCCAAAATGTTTCCCGAAAATTCCCTACACTGTGCAATGGTCCAGATCATCAGGCTTTCTCGCAGTACCCATCCAACCTGGCAGCGTTTCTGGTTTAATCTCCTTGGTGCCTTTGTCCAGTTTGTTGAACAAGCACACCTGGAACGTCATGAAGGTTTCTTACTGTCTTTATGAGCTCACAGGAAGTAAATATCTAGTGTCTGGAGACTCTGATAATCTCTGGATAATCAAACACTAAGTCTGTAGAGACAGAAAATTACTGTAATCCATAAAACAAATTCTGTCTCTCTCCCTCTCACTATCGCTTTCCTCTGAGCTTTAGCCAGTTTGGATGGAACCAAGCATTTCACTCCCCGAAAGCCAAATCTGTGTGATTCCGCCTCGGGCTGACCGCAGGCTGCTCCAAAACACCTCAAACGCTTCACGCCGCAAGCCGAGAGTTGACTGTCGACTTTATTTACTGACGAGGAAAAGAAATGTTAATCACAGCCTCGGTGAGAAACCACAAAATTAATCTCTGCCAAAATACTAATCATTTAAACATGAACAGAAGGAAGCGAGCGTTAAAAAGACGGGAAACCGGAGTGGATTATCCATGCAGACTTCCTTATTCAGTGGGAAAGAGAACAGCGAACCTGTGGGTGTCTTAAGACTTATTCAGAGAGACGCACTGAGGCTTTGAAGCACAACACTGTCGGAGATAAGAAGGCGGATAGCGACCTTTCTGACTTTTCAAGTCTGACGTACAAAGGCCTTTGAGACGAGTACAAGTTCAGGAAGCTTTCCATTCAAGTGCAAATGTTGAAAGAGCTAGAACAGGTTCTTACTCATTAGTTCAACAGTAACATAAACCTTGAAGCCTTTATCAGAATCGGAGCTACAGGACTGGTGAGATAAACATTTACCTTTAACCTCAAGAATCCAGGAAGTCCTTTAAAGCTGATCGCTGGAAAATTAGAAAAGATCTTCAACAGGCACAGTACAAACATCTCAGAAGGAGAACATCTCATTAGCTTCAGTGGTTTTTCTTTTATGTATATATGGAAGCCTGCGTGATACGATCTGCATGATGATGACTTGCAAATGGAAAGATAAAAAAGAAAGCATAAGAAGAACAGAGAACAGAGGTTATCCTGCTCCTGCTTCTCAAGATGCTTTCCACACTCTCTTGCTTATTTTATGTCTATGTGCATTTGTATTCGTTCTGGTCCTGTCCCACTCCTGTCCCACTCCTGTCCCACTCCTGTCCCAACATCGCTTTGTTTTCTTAATGTGTGCACCTTTTCTATGTTCAGCCCTATTATTTTTTGATTGTAGCTCCTGCCTCCACGTTCTAAAAGACCGTGTGTAGGTGGATTGGATGCTCACGCACTCGCACGCTATATTTCCTCCACCACTTGCCATCCTGAACAGGATAAAACAGTTAATGGTGATGAATAAATCTCAAGGGCTCTTTGTTCATCCCTCAGGGAGAAGTCTTGTAGATTCTGTATTGAGAATAATGAGCAATAATTTGGAGTTTGACTCTCCGCTGTAGACGCATGCTGATATCGGAAAATACTGCAAGCCAAGAAATATGCGCAAATGAGCATTTTTTTTAATGGCCGTGGAATTAAACGAATAATTAAATGAATAAATAAAGAAATAAATACATTTTTACTATGCAGCAGAAAAAACTGAAACGTACTTGACATATAAGTCTGGTGTCAAATAAAGGAGCAATTTCAGTCATGACAGAATTAATCACTTCATGAAGTCATGGGAATTTTCTTGTTACGTACACACACACACACACACACACACACACACACACACACACACATGGTGTGGTGCTGCTTGGGTATGTTGTGCTGAAGGTAAATCTGTGTGTCAGCACTGACATTTATGATAAATATCTTCTGCCTGTTGCACATAACGCGATCAGGTAAAAAAACACACAATTTATAAAAACAGGGTCTGTGAACGGCCAACGCCAAGCGACAACACGCATCTTATTCGGTTTCAGTACTTGTGAGGTTTTTGCTTATTTGGTCTGGGAATATGTGCAACGTTCCACTTCAAGGAAAAAACTATACACTATAGTAATTATCCTACACAGGAGTGGGGTACAGGCGAGGAGGTGAAGCGAGTCCTCCGACTCCTCGTTCTGATCGTAAACAGGCAGAGTAAAAGAGCTGACTGTAGGAGAAGATCAGGGCTAAGGACACTTCCTGAACCGGGTCATGAGGAGTGTGTACTCAAGGAGTGAAGAGTGTTCGCTGAAGCAGATGCTACTGAGACAGACTGAGAGGTCACATATGGCTGGAGAATGAGTGTAATTTCTATTTATATACAGTACAGACCAAAAGTTTGGACACGCCTTCTCATTCAAAGAGTTTTCTTTATTTTCATGACTATGAAAATTGTAGAGTCACACTGAAGGCATCAAGGGCTATTTGACCAAGAAGGAGAGTGATGGGGTGCTGCGCCAGATGACCTGGCCTCCACAGTCACCGGACCTGAACCCAATCGAGATGGTTTAGGGGTGAGCTGGACCGCAGAGTGAAGGCAAAAGGGCCAACAAGTGCCAAGCATCTCTCGGGGAACTCCTTCAAGACTGTTGGAAGACCATTTCAGGTGACTACCTCTTGAAGCTCATCAAGAGAATGCCAAGAGTGTGCAAAGCAGTAATCAAAGCAAAAGGTGGCTACTTTGAAGAACCTACAATATGACATTTTTCAGTTGTTTCACACTTTTTTGTTATGTATATAATTCCACATGTGTTAATTCATAGTTTTGATGCCTTCAGTGTGAATCTACAATTTTCATAGTCATGAAAATAAAGAAAACTCTTTGAATGAGAAGGTGTGTCCAAACTTTTGGTCTGTACTGTATTTATAACTTTTACATTCATGCTGAGTTTCCAGTTTAATAATTCTAAATACTGACTGTACTCTTTATTATTACAGTTACCACTGTTACTATAGTAACCCCTATCATTATAATTCCCCATTACTATAATAACTCCTATTATTATATTAACCCATATCACTATACTGTAATAACTCCTATCACTATAATCTCCCTATTACTATAGAAACCCCATTATTATAGTATTATTATAGTAAACCCATCACTATAATCTCCCCTATTACTATAATAACCCTGTACTAAAGCAGCCTCTATTTAAAGATTCTAGTTATTTCCATCACTGTTGGTGTCATCACCACTTTCCCCAGTGACCCCTATCATTACTTACCCCATCACTATAAGGAGCTCTAATACTAATATCATCAGTATCTATATACTTATTACATTACAGATTTTTCCACTTTAAACCCAATAAAATGTCTACAAGAAAGTGTAGTGCACACACACACACACACACACACACACACACACACACACACACACACACACCCTTAACCAGATTCCAGGAGTGTGTGAGACATATTTGGTATATTTCTATCAGGCCTGGCAAATCCTCAAAACATTCGACAGATAGCCAGCATGACACCCAAAGCTCATTACTGCAGCTTTTCTCCGTAATCCTGTCACCTCGACCCCATTAGTTTTAAATAAATGTTTTCTGCTCTCCGGGTGCCAGCTGCAGCGGAGTGTGATATCCAACTACGTTTGTCCCGTGTGATCGTATTGACAGTGGATTTGTGCTCTGTGTTCACTCCAGTGGCTGAAGTCTGAAAGAGGAATATAGAAATAACAGGCCACCAGATTTTTACTCACAAAGAAGGTTTGTTTCGGGGTTTTTTTCAAAATAATTGGATTTAATTGGACAAAGATTTACTTCCACTTTCACTCTTCCAGGACATGCAATTAACAATAACGATTAGCTTAGCGGAATTCTGTAACTTGATATGAATAGACAGTAATCAAGGAAAAACCAGATACTGGACAGACGGTTCTGATTCACTTCCTGTTTCCAAAACAATCTCCTATCTTAAAATCTAACCTCGATACTGAGCATTTTAGCACCCACTCTAGTTAGTACACACATTAGTCAAACACACTACAACCTAACACCCAATAGTGCATCCACATAAGAGGAAAACTCTGATTTAACAGAATTAGACGTATAAATAAAGTCGGTTCTTTGCGGAGGACGTTCGGCTCTTCATCTGTGCATCGGGGCAGAGTTCATTGTGATTCACTCGGCAACAGATCTGTTGTTGTACACTCAGTAACATATGCTGCTCAAGCTGACAGTATGTGTGTGTGTGTGTGTGTGTGTGTGTTAGGGGGTGAAAGAAATCTTGTTCATGATGACATCACTTCATCGTTCCTACTCCACCATATGGATTCTTCTGCTCATACATCTGGTATATCAATCGTGCAGTTTCTGAGATCAAACCCAAATAAAACTGGGGTCAACTCGCCGTTGTATATATTTATATCTTTATCATAACATAATCAAGCACTGGTTAATATCTATAACGCATATATTAATGAGAAATGATAAATGATAGTATGGGCCTCAGCATCCTCAAAACCCACTTCGAGAAGTTCCTGTTGGCTTCTTTTTCAAATTCTGTGATACCTGACTGATTTATTTTACAGACACTTGGACACTTTAGTCAGAGCCTCAGTGTCTGATTTCCACTCTGTCCAGCACAGATCACTCAGCCAGGATTTCCCACAATCCTCAGGGACTTGCCCATGTCCTGGCACACAGAAACGGCTTAGCAGGTTTTTGGATTTGGCAGCTTCTTTAAATAGATTTGGGAAAGCAGCAGGCCTGAGGTACAGAAGTCCATCCTGGATCAGTGACTGGTGGGCAAGAGTGTCTCTGAGGCTTGGCTTTCTCACATATCAGGGTCATCTCAATAAGCCTGGGAGGGGTGTGTGTGTGTGTGTGTGTGTGTGTGTGTGTGTGTGTGTGTGTGTGTGTGTGTGTGGCTCAAGCGGATGACAAGAGTGTGGATAAGGGACAAAGTACGTTTCTCATATTCTCTTCAGAAGCAATAGGAGAAAAGGGAGATTAGGTTTCGTCCACTTGCTTCCTCAGAAGCCTTCGTTAGTGCTCTTCTCGTAATCTCAGCCTCAAACACACCAAAATAGAAATAAAAATAGAAATGAGCCGAGAACTGGTGTGGTCATGGAACCAAGATGTAGAAGAAAACAAGGTTTGGACATTTAGATTTGCTAAACTATTGAAAAGTACATTAAATTTAAACAAAATGGTATAAATATACAAACTAATAAAGGGCTAATCACGGTACAGGTGAACGCAGTCAGGCAACAAACCAGCTGTGGAGACGGGACTTAATAAAAAAATGTATTGCTATTGAAAGTATATCGTTGGGAAACACATTCTAAATTTTTTACTGTATTTAGATTCAGCCAGAACTACACATTTTTTGACTATTGCACTAATTAACTCATCAAAACATTGTAAGCAATTTGGCTAATTTACTGCATTCTATCAAATCACATGCGGTGAAAACAGAGCCATAATATTAGAAAGCAGTAAATACGTAAACATGTTATATGTTTCATAAAGCAAGCATTAGCATGCAGCAAAGTGACTAATGCTAAATAATTACAAAAGGATAATTTAACATATAAATGAGCTTTGCTGAATAATCATGTATGTCTTTATACTTACAAAAAAGGTCTTAATAGAAAATAAATAAATGAAATATTTAAATTCAATTCAGTATGTAATAATAATAATTTTTATACACTAAAGGTGACATTGAGAATAAGCGAGTAGCTAGCGGTAACGTTCCTTATAATTCGTCTCCAGTCAGTAACAGTGCGTAAGATTTTGAATAATTATGAGTCACATTTCGAATAATTGAATAAAATTAGCTTTTAAGAATATGCTGTTTTAGAAGACAGTCGTCATTATGTTGCTTTCTGAAAGACTTTTATATTTGCAGATTTGATCTGTGGGAAAATGCAGGCTGCCTCTCGACTGGAACAAAAACCTTTTTTCTCTCAGCGTTTTTTTTCTCTGCTGTTACTTTTCTGGCATTTTGGCCGGACAGTGCATTACCGAGTCATTGTAATCACAGTGTGTGCTGCTTGGTGCTGTGTTTCCTCAGGAACGCCTCAGTCTGACTGACAGCAGAAACACACAAAGCCAGAAAAACACAGTGAAAAAAAAAACGAGTTGTTTCACACACGATTTTACACTGAATGCTGCAATGTGATTGGTCTGTAAGGCACTAATTAGTGTTGTATAGCAGCAGCTCTGGCGATTGTGCAGGAATATATATTAATGCACTCGTTCTGTTATGTTATTAACCCAGCCATTAGTGTTGCACAAGTCAGGTGACTCTCAGTGTCTCAACCCTGAAAAAAATGTGGAGGGTTTTGTTATGAAGGACATCCAGTGTAAAACATGTGCCAAATCAAATATGCAGATCACGAATCAGAAATTCATAGCAGATCAGTCGAGGCCCGAGTTACCAACGACCACCACAGGTATCATTAACCAACAGGGTACCGGTGGAAATTGGGCTTCACCAGGGAGAAGAGGTGGAGAACGTGGAGGAGTTCAGGTACCTAGGGTCAACAGTAAGAAGTGAAGAAAAGAGTGCAGGCAGGGTGGAGTGGGTGGAGAAGAGTGATAGCAGGAGTGATTAGTGATAGAAGAGTATCTGTGAGAGTGAAAGGAAAGTTTATAGGACTGTGGTGAGACCTGAGATGTTGTATGGATTAGAGACAGTGGCACTGAGTAAAAGACAGGAGGTGGAGCTGGAGGTAGCAGAGCTGAAGATGTTGAGATGTTCAATGGGAGTGATGACGATGGACAGAATTAGAAATGAGTTTATTAGAGGGACAGCGCATGTAGGACGTTTTGGAGACAAGGTAAGGGAGGTGAGATTGAGATGGTTTGGACATGTGCAGAGGAGGGACTTGGGGTATATCAGTAGGAGAATGCTGAGGATGGAGACACCAGGAAGGAGGAAAAGATGAAGGCTTTCTATCATTCTCTCTCTCTCTCTCTCTCTCTCTCTCTCTCTCTTTTTCTGTGTTGTTGCTGCTCATTAGCTGGTCTTTACTCCTGCTGCAGGCTTTCATGTGTGTGTATGAGCATATGTGTGTGTGTGTGTGTGTATATGTGTCACTAACTGTGCTCCCGTTACCCCAACCACACACACACACACACACACACACACACACACACACACACACACACACACACACACACACACACACACAAACACACACTTTCTATGTATTCTTATTTGTGCCATGTTCATGTCACTGTATCCTGCAATAAAATATTACACATGTACACACACACAAACACACACACACACATACCAGCACTGCGAGAAGGAAAGTCAAAGTGGACTCACACACACACACACACACACACACACACACACACAGACACACACACTCCGCTGAAGAGGAAGAATCTTTCTTAAAATAACATGAGTTGTGATTATCCCCAATCCCCAACCTAAAAAGTCTCACACTTGTTCACACACTGACACACACACACACACACACACACACACACACACACACTCCCAGTGAGAACCCAGTATTAACACTCTTTTCTAACAGATGTATGCTTTATTAACCGAACAGCTAGCATTAGAATTTTAGAAAGTTAGCTTATTGTGGCCAGTTAGCATTAGCATTATAAACATTTTATTAGCATTTCATTAATCATGTAAAAAGATCCTGTCAGGTTAGTTAATAGCTAGCATTAACAACAATAATCTCATATAATAAACATGTTACCTCTTAAACATCCTTTCAGATTAGCATTTAGTGGCTAGCTGATGGGTAATAAAGGTACATGACAGAAAGGTGTAAAGAGCTAGCATAAGCAGTAGAGATGAAGAAAAGAACATGTATAAAGGGTATAAAGAAATGTTGTACGTATCTTTACAAAATAACGTTTTGTAGTTTTTGTTTCTAAAAACAAACAAACAAAAACCTTCAAGGTCACCTTCGATTTCGAGTTCTAGAAATTCAAAGATCTTTTTCTGGCGAGTTTTTTTTCTCTCCTTTATCTCACTCTTTCCTTCCCTCTGTCTGTCTCCGTTCAGCAGCTGGAGGCGTGTGAATAAGAAATGAGGTCGCTCCCTTTTTTAAACGAGTCCCGTTCACTTTGTTCTCTCTTTTTCTCCGTTTCGCTGCCCATCCAAACAGCTTTTCAGTGTGAACCCGCTGAGCTGGCGTTCCTGTGATTCCTCTGCAGATCTTCTCCTCTGATCCGTAACCACCCTCGCAGCTGCTCCTCATTCCCTTACTTTAACTTTTAACCCTCGTGTGCACGAACACCTGCTGTCAGGAACAGGGGAAGGGATTCTGCGGCTTCGTCAGCAGCTGGATTTATTGAAATATATTAAGCATAGAATTATCGCCAATTATTGAAGATCAGAATAATTTACTCCAATCTTCTTACCAGCATGTTTTGTTCATAAGAAAGAGAAAGAGAAACTCTGCTGAATAAAAGAAGTGATATTTTGTAAGCATCACTCTATTTCTGTACGGTAGGAGGTAGAAAATGTACTGAGAGGGTTTACTAAGAGAAAGTAAACAATCTACAAACTTTTGTTCAATTGGGTTTTTTTAAAAACGTAAGTCCCAAATAACCCTTTCTGACTGAGAAACATTATTTGCTGGGGTTCTTCAGGTTTCTTCCTGAGGGACACCCAAAGAACCTTGTAGATTTGTAGTCTAAGAGTGTAAAAACATGTCATTTGCACCCTTAAGACTAATTTAAAACCTTATAAAAGCTCATCTGTGGGATATTTCACAGGAACTAGGAGCCTTTATGAGACAGTTGGATCTCAGATGGAGCTCAGATCAAATGCATCTCAAAAATGAGCTGGATCTGACTCAGGTCTGTAATAAACCTCCCTGATGATTTGCTCGAATGAAAAGCTGCAGCCCTGGACCTTGAACCTTTCTGAGTTCCTCAGGGTCTCCAATAGTCATAACCTCATTCTTATTTATTCAGATTAAACATGAACAAACTTCTCATAATCTTACAAAGCATGTCATATTCTCCACTCTCAGATCTCTCTCCTTATCTGACCTGGTGGAGTGTGAGGCCATGTCAAGTCTCACCTCTCTGCTCTGGACGTTCTCCAGTTCCTCCAGGCGTAAAATCGGCAGCGACAAGCGTGACCTCGTAAACACGTGTTGACTGGCATGTTGACCGTTACGGGTAATTATCTGTTTTTATTTTATTTGAATGCTAATGAAGCGTAGTGAGAATTCAAAGTCTTCACTTCAGTTCAAATGAAAGTCTAACCGTAGCTTTTTTTAATCTCATTTCAGTTTGATTTTATATCTATAGCACTTTTAACAAATTGTCATGAAGCAGCTTTACAGGAATGTGTACAGTTCCGTGAAAAAAAACATGAGCCACATGAGCATGTTTCCGAATCTGAGCGAAAGGAATATTGAACCAACGTGGCTCCCATTCCATCCTTCAGCACCATGCAACGTGTTAAAATCGACTTCACCGTACAACAAGACAACGAGCCGAAATGTCGGAGTTCTGTAAGCGTTATTTAGGGAGCAAGAAGTGATCTGGAGTGATATCTATCATGGAATGGACCACCCAGTCACCGCACACAAATCCTACTGAACTGCTCTGGGATGAACAAGAACTTACTAGTCAAGAACCTTTTTGGTGAGTGAAGAGGCTCAATGGTTTTTATGCTAATGAAGGATTTTTAATGAAAATAAAGTGTAACATCAAGTCAAGTCAAGTTTATTTCTATAGCGCTTTTCACAACACACATCGTCTCAAAGCAGCTTTACAGAAATCAACAGTGAAGGTGAACGGTGTGTGTTTGTCCCTGATGAGCAGCCGCGGCGACTGTGGCAAGGAAAAACTCCCTTAGATGTTATGAGGAAGAAACCTTGAGAGGAACCAGACTCAAAAGGGGAACCCATCCTCATTTGGGTGACATCAAGAGTTTGATCATAAATCTTTCAACAAACAGAGAGTGAGAACTAACATGAGTACTGGGGTATAAGATTATAAGTAAATATTCTTTCTACAGTCTTTGGTATAAAAGTAGGAGCTACTGAGCTCAACATTTGTGATCATCACAGATCCAGCATCAGCTTCTCCATGCCAGAGCCTTTAAACACTTCAGGAAGTCCAATGTCAAACTCCACACATGCAGTGGGATCCAATTGGCACTGGTACGTCTCTAGATGGTTCGGGATGTTTGTGGGCATCTACTTCTTTAAAGTCCATAATCTTCATGAGGTGGGACGTGACTGGAGCTGGAGCAACCTCAGGATGCCTCGGGATGGGGAGAGAAAGAGAAGCAGTGGAGAGGAATTAGCGTAGCTGCTGTTCATGATATTAACAGCACAAGTTGATAATGTGATGTGATCAGATGTTCTGGAGCACAAGGTTATGATGTGATGTGTGTTATGTGTAGGCTTTGCTAAAAAGATATGTTTTTAATCTGCACTTAAACTGGGAGAGTGTGTCTGAGCCCCGAACACTGTCAGGAAGACTATTCCAGAGTTTAGGAGCTAAATGTGAGAATGTTCTACCACCTTTAGTGGACTTTGCTATTCTAGGAACTACTAGAAGCCCAGAGTTTTGAGATCTCAGGGAGCGTGGCGGATTGTAGCGTGTTAAAACATCTGAACATGTATATATTTATTCAGTTTAAAAGACATTGTTCATAAATATATTAGTGGGTTTTCCTATAAAAACATTTATGGACATGTGGAACCCCTTGAAGAACATATTTCCCCCAAAAGTGTGATATCAGAGGGGTGAAGCAAAAGTTTTATTCATACAGACGCTTCCATTGTTCTTCTTCTATAGTTTTTTTTGTTTGACATGGAGAAATGGATGGAGAAGAATAAATAAAAATAAATCACTTTTATTTTTATTATTATTATTTGTGGACGGTCGCCTTCAGGTTTTTCAGTGAAATAAACATTGTTCTTGGTCCATCTGATTTATTATTTTTTTTCCTCCTATATATATTTATTATTATTATTATTTTTCTTTCAGGTCAGAGTGTGAGGAGATGTGATGGAGAGACGTTTCTGCTTCTGCTCTCAGCAGGTTGGATGAAGGTGTGCCACAGGAATTTATTGCACATCAGGAAATCGGTTTCTCACCAACAGCAGAAGGAAAAAAAGAAAAAAAATTGCCATAAATAAGAAACACAAGGTCCAGCTCTGTTCACACACACACACACACACACACACACACACACACACACACACACACACACACACACACACGCTGTGAATCATTCTCTGTAGTGGGCTGAACTCATGCAGCGGTCATGATACTGATCATTATTTATGCTGTGAACATGAACGTGTAAAGAGATAAAAGCCTGAAGGAGCAGTTTATTTACCGTGAGTCAATGATCACATTCATCCTTAACTGAAATGAATAAACAAACAAACAAACAAACAAACAAATAAATCAAGCAAAGAAATCTCCATGGACTTCGTTCTCTTCAGTAACATGAAACTAAAACATGGAACTGTTTCTTAGTTCATGTGAAGGAGAAGTTCATGTGAAGGAAAAGTTCATGCTCCTGCAGCCAAAGTCTCCAACTTTGGGGGAAGAAGAAGAAGAACATATGGGTGGAAAAATCTGGTTATAAAAAGTCTATTCTGTTGTTTGTTTTGTTTGTGGCTCTAGTTAATGCTGAGGAGGAGCTCAGGGGTTAAGATTTTCTGATTGGAAGGTCATAAGTTCACATTCCAGCAGCACCACGCTGCCACTGTGGGGCCCCTGAGCAGGGCCTTAACCCTCACCTGCTCAGGTGGATAAATATGTATGCAGTAATTCTAAGTTACTCTACATAAGAGCACGTGTCAAATATTATTTATTATATTATTCTTTTTTAAATGACTTTCCAAGTAAACAAATCACACTGACAGTATGTGCATGTACAGGTCCTGTGATGAGGAACTTCAGTCTTTAGTTCAGAAACTTTGTTGCTGTTACTATAGAAACGAGGATTTATTTACAGATTATAGGTTATTATTGCTGTTGCTATGGAATGATAGTTGGTTTATAAAATAAAAATCATGTATCTATTATTATTATTATTATTATTATTATTATTATTATTATTATTATTATTACATGAATTCATGTTTATAATTCAATGTTATTGATTGACGTATTTGTATTAGCAGCTCTCTCTCTCTCACACACACACACACACACACACACACACACACACGAAGAATCTCCACAGTCACTTCCAGCCAATCCGGGACTCTTCCTCCTTCTTTTTCTTCTTGAACTGCAGAAGACAAACTGAACCGTCAAATTCTTTTTTCTCCACTTTTTTTCTTTTTTTCTCAGGAGGTTTGGAGATGTGCAGACCTTGTGCAACTTTCTCTCTCTCTCTCTCTCTCTCTCTCTCTCTCTCTCTCTCTCTCTCTCTCTCTTTACTTTTCTTTCGCTTTTCTACAGGCTTGGTCGTTTGCATTGTACGCACGTGCGCGTAGAACACACGTGTGTATACACCGGTGTATTTTTTTATATGTTTATGTTTCCGGAAATGGAGAGAAATTGAAATAGAAGATGAAGATGATGATGATAGTGATGATGATGGTGATGATGTTGATGGTGATGCTTTTCATTTGAGAAACGCGGATGGAAGGAAAGACATACACCGACCCGCAGCGTGTGTGCGCGCCACGAGCGTGTGTGTGTGTGTGCCCGCGGGCGCGCGACGATGCCCGGTCCTCGTGTACGCGCCCGCGCGCCCGCGTGGATTAAACCGGAGTCCGCGCAGAGAGCGGCAGCAGCGGAGCGCGGGGAGGAAAAATAGATGCGCGTGAGCGAGAGATCTCTCTCCTCTGCACGCACACGCGCGCGCACACACACACACACACACACACACATCCCCCGATCTTGATCTCCATCCGGTCCTCGCGCTCGGCGGCTCCGCGGCTCAGCTCTCATCCGGTGCACATGGGGGGAGTTGTGCGCTCGTGCGAAATCTTTCAAATTCTCGTGCGTCCTCACATCCATCTTCCTTCTCCTCTTCCTCCTCCTCCTCCTCCTCCTCCTCCTCTTTACCACCTTCATCTTCTTCTCGAGGGGGATGTAGAGCGGATGTATGGGACTCTCTCCCGAGATCGAGGCATGATCTTCTCTGGATCCTGGTCTCCTGGTCTTCTGTAGGAATTTTTTTTTTTTTTTTTTTTTGTGCGCGCGCTACATTTGGTCCGGAGCATGTGGAGGTTATAATGCGTTATAATGCGGGGCTGTTCCTACCATGCAACTTGATATAATGGAGTTTTTCCCCGTAAGCGTGTTTTCTGCTGCACCAAATGGAGAAGCTTTTCCACTCTCACCACCTTCTTCTTCATCTTCTTGAGGAGCACAACGGGATTCTGACTTTTTTGGATTTCTGATATTTTTTTTCCAAATTAAAGGGGCGGAATCGCAGTCATTTATTAATTTATTTAGTATTTTTGGAGAAAGAGATTTGTGTTTGGAGTGAAGGATATGGGCTGCTGCTTTATCGGATGCTCCAACAAAATGGTTTTAGGATCGGACCGGATGCAGGAAAACCGTGCAGCGGGAGAAAATCCGACATGTGAGAAGATCGAGCTGCTCTGACCCAAACCGAGCTCCTGAGCAGAGCTGACATTACTGCTTCAAGGTAAACTTCATGCATCTTTCAAATTATTACATCATTTATAATGTATATATTGATTTGGTGACGTAGAGCCCGAGAGCGCGTGCCCTGTGCAGTGTGTGTGTGTGTGTGTGTGTGTGTGTGAGGGAGAGATGTTGGTGATGTTCTCTGAAAACATGAAAACAACTATGTATTAGAAAAAAATTAAGTCATGTGATGTTTGCTCTGAATGCATGATGCTCTACTACATCTGTGCTGCTGCAAGGTTCTGATGAACGACCACTGGTCTAAATGTGTGTGTGTGTGTGTGTGTGTGTGTGTGTGTGTGTGTGTTAAGCAGCACCTTCTCATCTACAGCCTCACCCTGTGCTGAAATCCGTATCAGCGAAATGTACATGTGCATCCTGATCTCGCATTTCTCTCCTGTTCAGGCTGTGTGTGTGTGTGTGTGTGTGTGTGTGTGTGTGTGTGTGTGTTCTTGGCAGAGGTCCAGAACAATCATATATAGACATCTGCTCTCTTCACCCCTATGGAAGGCACGTGTGGGTTACGCCAGGCATGAGATTCACTCGAGAGAGAAAGAGAGAGACACTGTCGCTCGTCTCAATTAGTGATGTGTGTGTTGGAGAGATAGAGAGAGAGAGAGAGAGAGAGAGAGAGAGAGAGAGAGCAATAATTAGCAAGATGGAGAAATGAGACAGAGTGAAGGTGATGTGAAAAATGAAGGGAGGAATGTGAGAAAAAAATGGAAAAAGAGGAGATGGAGAAATTTGTATTAATTTTTTATTAGTGCATGATTACGATGGATGGATGGATGGATGGATGGAGGGATGGATGGATAGCTGGATAGCATAATGCAGATCTGCTGTCTGCAGTCTAAATCCCAAGTCTTCCTCACTATCATTTGTATAAATGAATGCGATCCAAATATTATCATTTATTTCATTGGAAAAGCCACTAGATGATGTTCTCTGATGCTGAAGGTCTCGTTAGAGCAGTGAAAAGTGGCTCATATTTGCAGTTTGGTGTGAAGTTCTTGGCCTGGAGAAGTGCAGTGCCTCTTCACTTGGATGGTGGTGCTATAATTCAGTTTATGCTGCAGCTGCGTGCAGGGTGTGTGTGTGTGTGTGTGTGTGTGTGTGTGTGTGTGTGTGTGTGTGTGTGTGTGTGTTTAACCATATCACACTGGTGACTTTTGGAAATTCCCAATAGTTTTAATCTCTTTGTGACTCTTTCTCATATTTTATTTCAGTTGGAGAGGTGGAACATCTGCATGGTGTAAGATCTTTCCACATCACACCTTTTCCAGAAAAAGAAAAAAAAAATGTATATCTCTGTTTTCTAATATAAGTAGGTTTTTCTTGTTTCTATGCTGCACAGCTCACGATTGGATCTTGTGTCCTTGTGCGCATTGATAATACACCATTATGGCTACCACACATGCGCTAGTGTCCCAGTTAGCAGGATTAGCTCCATTGCTCATGCTAGCACAGCTGTGTAGCGCTGCGTGTACTGCGTCGTATCAGTCGTAGTGGCGCTCGATATCGCGAATAAAAAAAACCTCGATCATGATTTTTGTGCTGTTCACAGCGAATTCATGTTTCCTGCACCACAGAACCCTGTTTATCTGCTGATTGATTTCAAAAATATGAACCCATCAAAAACACACCAAGAGCTAAATGCTGAATTCCTGAGAGGGTTCAGGTATTAAAAAAAATAATATGCTGTAATTTTGAAATGAATTTAAACCATAAAGGATTCATTTGTTGTGTTTTTTTTAAAATCTGAACACAATAACGAGGTATTATTTAATCAGTCTGGGAATCTGGGAACACGTGCAGGTTGATGTCGTGTCCTAGTTTGTTGTGTGTTTTGCGTCATCGTTGTGTTCGTTTATGTTGAGTCGTGTAGCACTTTGCTCCTGCGGGAACGCTGTTTCGTTTCACCGTGTCCTGTACTGTATATAACTCATCACATAAAGCCAGTTTACTTCACTTCAACCAAACATTTTTCCAAACGTTTTTCTCATATTGTTTTTGCGTTCATGGGATAATTAAAGCTCAAAACCCACATTGTTTTATCATTAGAGCACTTCATTACCCTTTGATTGAAAGGATAATTCTTTGATATTTTTTATATTTTTTCCTTAAAATGTAGCACTTAATATCCACCTGTACTGGAGTTAAGGGTTTCTTAACGGTTTAATTGATAATTGAGGTCTACAATATGGTGTTCCCTTTTTTACAGTAGGCTGGTTAGTTAATTAGTTAGTTAGTTAGTTAGTTAGATAAATAAAGACACCATTGCTCATCTAAATTAGGGAAATGTGTTGGGACAGAGAGAATTAGAGTGAGAGAACGATCACAATAATTAAATGCATTTCTAAAAACAGAAGTTCTGTAAATGTTAACTGGGGGTCAGGGTTCTATGTAGATCCTTTAAGGAAAGAAAATACAGAGTAATGATGAGGAGTTTGTACTGCACTATTACTCAGCTACAGTTTGTTAATTGAATAATTGGCTTTGGAATTCTTTAACAAGTTCAGCCGAGGGACAAGTGGAGGACGGGTAAATGTAAAGTATAGTGAAGCACGACCAATCAGAGAGCCTCCAGGGTTAAATGTATTTAAAATAAATTAACACTGCTCAGTTCAGGGATTACTGGACTAGACTGGACTGGACTGGACTGGACTGGACTAGACTAGACTGGACCGGCCTGGACTGGACTGGACTGGACTAGACTAGACTAGACTAGACTAGACTGGACTGGACTAGACTAGTTTAGACTGGACTGGACTGGACTGGACTGTTCCTTGGAAAGCACCATGTTTCTGTTTGTTCTGGATGAGTGAGAAATGTGGCGAGTATTACTGTTGGATCAACAGGGCGGAGATGCAGGATGCAGGGCTTCAATTTCGTCTTCCGCAGCGGTTATTTCTGCTCTGACATCAAGACGACGGCTTAAATGTGCCCTATTTCCTGTTCGACAGCAAATGATACAGATCATCAATAAAATCACCAGCATTATCAGCACAAAGGGAATAAACTGGAGTGTTTAGTGCTGGGGAACATGTGTGTGTGTGTGTGTGTGTGTGTGTTTACTAGGCTTACTGTGTGTTTTATGGAAATATTTATTGATGACATGAATTGATCTGTAATGGTTAGCGGTATAAATTCATGTTTGAGTAGTTTATTAGTGTATGCGATTGCATATTGATCGTGTTTATTGTACACTACGTGCTGTTGTTTCATTATATAACAATTTCAGCTCCACTCATGGCGATGGAACTCGATGTGATGTAAATCGACTTTATTTAACCTTCATGATCGTTTGGAACCACAAGGGCCTTGAGAAGAAGCGGTTAAAGCAAAGCGTGCGGAGGACGTTAATATTTCACATGCAGAGACCCCCGCATGAGCCGGAGCGCTCATTATTAATGAACGGCCGCCATTAGAGAACCAAGAGAGTTGTTTACTCGTCCTATCAACCGGATCCGCGGTGGCGTCGTCATCTCTGTCATCATCAAGATCGGATTCTGGGGGGGGTGGTGGTGGTGGTGGTGGTGGTGGGGGGGTCCGGGGTTCGGGTGTTAGGTGACACTGTGCTCCTCTTTTGTTCTACATCTGCAGTCTGAGAGTAACATTGCACATTGCGTCATTCCTGCTTAGAGCATTCACCCTGTATTCATGCTAACAAGTTGATCGTGTGTGTGTGTATGTGTGTGTGTGTGTGTGTGTGCTGTCTAGTAGAGAAGATTACCAAAGCAGACTAACTGTACAGCATCCACTAAAAGATGCACCAATGATCACTGCTGCTTTCTTTCTCCAAGCTTTAATTTTCTTCAAAATATCTCCAGACACATTTACCAAGAGGTTGTGTGTGAAAGGATTTTAGAAATCCATTGAACCGCTCTCAGAAGTTGCAGACACAGACGTCATGATGAACTGAATAACATTAAAATGGCTGCCATTGTATGTAGCCAACTTTCTATTCACCGCACACAAGGACATGCGCCATTATATGAGCTATTGTTACGCTTATTCTTTTTTTTCTCTGTCTTAGTCAAGTACTGGAACCTTGGAACCCATAAATATATGATTTATATAAACAATATGTGGTGATTTTCCCCAATATCACAATTAAAAACCGATGGAAGATCAGTGATGCCTATGTGCCAAGTATTTACGTGATATATTAATGCAATGCATATTTGTGTTGTACAGTCACAATTCCACATGCTGAAATTAACAGATATTTTGGCTATGAACTCAAAAAGTTATATTTGTAATAGGTGTTTGCATAACCCTCAATTACTGCGTTATTAGAAGTCATAAAAAGCTAATGTCTTCGTGCATCACTCGGATTAAGTGCGTGTGTATCCTGCAGCATTTTGCACATGCAGCATGACCTGAATCCTTCGTGGGCTATTTTAAAGAATGAAAGGACGGAGTCAGGGTTTTCGAACGCAGCAAGCAATTTGTGAGTTTAGCAGGAAGTTGAAAAGAACAGCAGAGAGGCGGTGAAG
The DNA here is from genome assembly GCF_014805685.1 of Silurus meridionalis. Classification (NCBI taxonomy): domain Eukaryota; kingdom Metazoa; phylum Chordata; class Actinopteri; order Siluriformes; family Siluridae; genus Silurus; species Silurus meridionalis. The sequence continues at coordinate 711,198 of NC_060891.1, forward strand.
TCGTTTATGCCACTCCTCCTTCCCTGGGACTGACTGCACAAAGGACCACACACCGTTTATTGAGGCTGCTAAAGACAAAGATCTTTTTTACTGAGACATAGTAAATGTTAAAGTACAGAGGCCACGCCCCCTCCATTGTAATGGGTACAGAGGCCACGCCTCCTCCACTGTAATGGTTGCAGAGACCACACCTTCTTTACTGTGATTAATGCAGAGTCCACATCTTTTGTACTCTAATGGGTGCAGAGGCCACACCACCTTTATTGTAATGGCTGCATAGGCCACACCCCTTCACTGTGATTGGTGCAGAGGCCACTTCTCTGTAATTGGTGCAGAGGCCACACCTCCTCTATTGTAATGGCTGCAGAGGCCACACCTCCTTTACTATGATTGGTGCAGAGGCCACACCTCCTTCACTGTAACGGGTGCAGAGGCCACACCTCCTTTATTGTCATGGGTGCAGAGGCCATGCCCTCTCCACTGTGAAAGTTGCAGCAGCCACGCCTCCTCCACTGTGATTAATGCAGAGTCCACACCTTTTGTACTGTAATTGGTGCAGAGGCCATGCCTTCTTCACTGTAATGGGTGCAGAGGCCACACCTCCTTCACTGTGATTGGTGCAGAGGCCATGCCTTTTTCACTGTAATAAATGCAGAGGCCACACCTCCTTCACTATGTTTGGTGCAGAGGCCACACCTCCTTCTCTGTGATGAAAACCTCACAGCAGTGGACCCGTAATGTTAATATGATAATGATGATGTCACATTGCCCAGCACTGTTGGTTGCCATGAACATGGTAAACGGTGTGTTTTGGAAAGTTGGCATCACAGGTGGGATGAAATGGTGCAGTAAACAGCAGGGTATCTGTCTGTGATAATAAGCTGTCAGCAGTGAGCTTTGATCTTTACGTCCCGCCGGTACAAACTGGAAAAGTGACAGCTGTGGATAGAAATAGACACTGTGTATAAAGGCCAATGAGGTTGTAATGTAATTAGACGTGTGTGTGTGTGTGTGTGTGTGTGTGTGTGTGTGTGTGTGTGTGTGTGTGTGTGTATTTTGTGGATTTGTATGTGTGTCCTCTGTGTACTTCAGGAAGGTTGGACACTTGGTGCCTTTGAGAAATTTTGTATAAAATTGCATAAATAATATAAAGATAATACGATCAAAGTGTTTGGCAGTGTCTCAGTATCATTTTTAAAAGACACAAATATCATCAGTGAACATCTGGTTTTTAGTGTGCAGTAGAGTGTTATCTTAGTAAAATACAATTTCTAGTGTGTTGCAGGTAAAACGTGAAATGAGAGAAATGAGTATTGATGCACGTGCGACAGATTCAGACAGTCTAATCTCAATACGGAGAGAATTCCACAGTTTTGGTGCACTGGAGGAAAAACTCCTGATTCCATGAGAGTGTAAATGAGTAGAAGGGACTAAAAGACCAGAATCAGAGAAGTGGAGATCCCACCATGGAGTGTAGACAGTTATAAGTTGTGTTAAATAATGAGGTGCCAAACCATGTAGGGTTTTATAGGTCAGCATAAGAATTATAAAATCAATCCCGAATCTGACAGGAAGCAAAAGCACTGACTCCAAAAACCACAAAAATACCCTCACCAGACCTTTTTCATGGGACTGACAGATACAGTGGCCACGCCTTCTCCGTTAAGATTGACAGGTGGAAAGGCCGAGTCTTTTTCATTATGACTAAAAGGTGGAGATGCCTCTCCTTCTTGACTGGAACTGAACAGTATGTCTCGGGTTTAAACACTTCGCACATCTCCGAGAATCTTCACTCTGCTGCTGATCAGATCTGATTATTCAAGTCTAATTCCATCTGATGACTCCTTCTCCATTTTCCACTTCATGCTTCCTCGTCTTTAAATGAGCTTCGCCTCTAAACTCTGAGTGCTGGAAAAGAAAAAAGCAGCAATGAATCAAGAGAAAATGGTTAGCTTGCTTTCCACTCACACGTCTTGCATTTGCTGTGTACAGAAGACAGGAACTCAAAAACCTGCCTAAACATCTCACTCGGTAAATCTCACTGTGAGAGGATCAGAGGAACTCAGATTGTATAATATCATAGATGTGTGCATTTGTCATGTTGAAACCATGCGAATTATATTGTTTCAGGAAAGTGGAATAGTCTTAGAGGTTAGAAGCAAAAAATGGGGGCGGATAAGGGGGCGGAGCCAGTGCAATCATTTTTAATTTATAACCTATACCCCTAATAAATTCTATATTCTGATTGGTCAGATGATGCTGGTTAATTTTTTATATACCTTAATGGTTTCTTTAGTAAGGGTTCACTTGATGATATGCTGAAACTTTCTTTATGGAGATATTTATCTAACATTTGAGAAAGGAGTCTCCAGTGCCAGATTCTGATACACTGTGGGTGTTGAGTTTTTCAGACCACGTTTACCAGTTCAAGGTTCTTCAGGCTGTCATGGTGTTACCCTACTTTATTCAACAAGCTTTCATTTTCTCTCTCTCTCTCTCTCTCTCTCTCTCTCTCTCTCTCTCTCACTCTCTCTCTCCCTCTCTCTCTTTCTCCCTTTCTCTCTCTCTCTCTCTCGGTCTTTCTCTCTCTCTCTCTTTTTCTTTGTGTGTAATAAAAATAAAATTTCTAGAACTAGACGTTCAAATGGATTTTCATTATTCTTCCATTAGAGAATTGAGTCTCACACACACACACACACACACACACACACACACACACACACACACACACACACACACACACAAGCGTGGCATTTCATTTTGGCAAAACCATTAAAAAAAATAATGCCATTTATTCTAATCCCGTGTTCACGTTTTTTTTCTGAGATTTAAATAAATTTCAATAAAAATGTTATATTAAAGAGCTCAGTTTAAGGAAGAATATGAAGGTGGGACAGTGATTGGATTAGAGATGACCTTAATCTGGCACACACACACACACACACACACACACACACACACACACACACACACACATGTTTAGTGCATTTCCGAGTTTGAACATGTGGCGGTGTGGGATTATTACATAATCCGTTTACAGTTTGTGTGTGTGTGTGTGTGTGTGTGTGTGTGTGTGTGTGTGTGTGTGTGTGTGTGTTTGACCTGAAAGTGATAATATATATTAATAATATAAATAAGGAGAAACTATGCATAATGCATTTAATTATATATAGTTTTATAGAAGTGTGTGTTAAAACTGCTCATTTATTACTAAAATGTAGAAAATGGTGCAGAGGTTTGATTTCTCTCAGGTCACTCAGGAGAGTCTGTAGATCTTAAAGCTCAACCCCACTGAACATGGATGAATGTGAACTCTGATAAGTGCTGCACGATTAATTGTATCGCAATCGCAAACAAATCGCGATATAATAGCAAACGTTGCGATTTTATAAAATAAATAAGTGCATGTGTGAACACACACTTTCTGTTTGTAGATTTTAACAAAAACAAAAAAAAACACCAGACAGTCTCAGTGCACGTGTGGCATGTGTGGTCACGTGACTTCCCGGTGTGCAGCGTGGAGACCAGGTGAAGGTGGATGCCGAGCAGACCGACACTGAACTGGTAGCAAAAAAAAACACTACCTCTGTTATATGATTGGATTTGAGCTTTAAGATCACAGACACTGAGCAGAGGAACCGTGTAACATTCGCTCAATTAAAGTTTCTACATCACGTGGTCATGTGATAAATCTGTAACATCTCACTGGTTCTGGGTTGAAAAAAAGAGATGACAGGCGATGGTTTCTCGTTCTCACGCCGGAACACAAACATTTCAGCATTATCACTAATTAAGTGGACACCATTTCAATCGCATATCGTAATATTGACCACAATAATCACAACATGACATTTTCCCCAAATCAGCTATGACTGCACCCCAGGCCTCCTCACCTCACCTCACCTCACCTCACCTCACCTCACCCTGCATTAGTACCTGCCTTTACTAACATCATTGTAGCTGAATAAATCTCCACAAATCTCCACAAAATCTAGTAGAACATCTTCCCAGGACAGTGGAGCTCATTAGAACAGCACATGAGGAATAAATATGCAATGGGATGTTCAAAAAGATACACATACCTTATCTTATGGTCAGGTGTATTTGTCCATAGAGTGTATTAGAAGACCTAAACCAGAACGTTTATTTTGTTGTAGAAATGTGAGAAGTGTCATCATGATGTAAGAATTGTGGTTCTGACAGTTCCTCAACCTCAGCTGCATCCTGGCCCATTTAAAGTCAAGTCAAGTCAAGTCAAGTGGCTTTTATTGTCATTTTTACTATACACAGTGGTACACAGTACACAGTAAAAACGAAACAACGTTCCTCCGGAACCCTGGTGCTACACTAAACAACAACAAAACAACATAAAGTGCATCGAGTGCAGCCTGGTGCAAACAGTGCAAACAAAAGAACAGTACAGACAGACAGAGTGCAGACAGACAACACAAGACAAGACAAAGACAAAAACCAAGTATAGCGCCGACTAGTAAACCTACTGTATACTTACATATACAGTACTGTGTGAGGTGAATGTAAAACTATACCCAGGAGAAAATACAAACAGAAAGAGCAATGTAGTGCAAAAAACAGCAGCAAGGAGGTGCAAAGACAGCATGTAAACATTATACTGTAGTATAAAAGGTGCAAAAACAGCATGTAAACATTGTACTGAATATAAACATTGTACTGAATATAGTATAAATAATAATAAATATATAAATGGTGATGGAGTGGATCGAGATGAGTGATGAATGTGTTTAGTCCAGGTTGTACAGTTCAGTTCAGTAACAGTAACACACAGTGAGTGTGTGTGTGTGTGTAAGTGAGTGTGTGTGAGTGTGTGTGAGTTCTGTTCAGTTCTGTGTGTTGAGAAGCCTGATGGCTTGTGGAAGAAACTGTTACACAGTCTTGTTGTGACGGCCCGAATGCTTCGGAACCGTTTTCCTGATGGTAGGAGGGTGAAGTATGCGTGTGACGGGTGTGTGTGATCGTCCACAATGCTGTGTGCTTTGCGGATGCAGCGTGTGGTGTAAATGTCCATGATAGAGGGGAGAGAGACTCCGATGATCTTCTCAGCTGTCCTCACTATCCTCTGTAGGGTCTTGCGATCCGAGACGGTGCAATTCCCAAACCAGGCAGTGATGCAGCTGCTCAGAATGCTCTCAATGGTCCCTCTGTAGAACATGGACAGGATGGGGGAGGAGGTGGGCTTTCCTCAGCCTTCTCAGAAAGTATAGACGCTGCTGGGCTTTCTTGGTGATGGAGCTGGTGTTAAGTGACCAGGTGAGGTTGTCCGCCAGATGAACACCAAGGAATTTGGTGCTCTTGACGATCTCCACAGAGGATCCATCGATAATCAGTGGAGATTGGTCGCTCTGAGCTCTCCTGAAGTCCACAACCATCTCTTTCGTTTTGTCCACGTTCAGAGACAGGTTGTTTGCTCCACACCAGGCAGTTAACCGTTCACCTCTTCTCTATATGCTGACTCATCGTTCCTGCTGATTAGACCCACCACGGTCGTGTCATCAGCGAACTTGATGATATGATTTGAGCTGTGCGTTGGTGCACAGTCGTGAGTCAGCAGAGTGAACAGCAGTGGACTGAGCACACAGCCTTGAGGGGCTCCAGTGCTCAGTGTGGTGGTGCTGGAGATGCTGTTCCCGATCCGGACTGCCTGAGGTCTCCCAGTCAGGAAATCCAGGATCCAGTTGCAGAGAGGTGTTCAGGCCCAGAAGGTTCAGCTTCTCGATCAGGTGCTGAGGAATGATTGTGTTGAATGCTGAGCTGAAATCAATGAACAGCATTCGTACATATGAGTCCTTGTTATCCAGGTGGGTGAGGGCCAGATGAAGGGTTGTGGAGATGGCATCGTCCGTGGAGCAGTTTGGACGATACGCAAACTGCATTGGGTCCAGGGAGGGTGGAAGCTGTGTCTTGATGTGCCTCATGACAAGCCTCTCGAAGCACTTCATCACGATGGGAGTGAGCGCGACGGGACGATAGTCATTGAGGCAGGAGACAGTCGATTTCTTTGGCACAGGAACGATAGTCGTTGTCTTGAGGCACGTGGGAACAACGTTACTGCTCAGGGAGATGTTGAAGATGTCAGTGAAGACATCTGCTAGTTGTTCTGCACATTCTCTGAGCACTCTGCCAGGAATGTTGTCAGGTCCAGCAGACTTCCGTGGGTTAACTCTGCATAGAGTTTTCCTCACTTCAGCTGTGGTTAGACAGAGCACCTGGTCAGTGGGAGGAGGGATGGTCTTCCTCGCCACCACGTTGTTCTGTACCTCAAACCGG
>NC_060891.1:722500-730000 GCF_014805685.1 Silurus meridionalis
TATTATGCTTCATCTTCTACTTCTTCTCAGCTCAGCACGTGTTGGAGGAGTTCTCTTCGGCTGTGTTGTTGTTGTTAGCATGTGGGATTTTCAAGGGCCTTTAATTACGAAAACTATGTTTGCTGTACTGCACTAAAGTTTGATGAAGTTTTCGAAATGTTTAAAATGTGTTTTTTTTTCTCCTTTTTATTGTTGGAGAAAAATCACATGTCAAGTAGCCTACAAATAGTCAAGTGTGTTTTCTTTGAGCATTATGTAAATTCTCTCGGTGTAGTAACTGTGAAATGCGTCCTGACAGCCGTACGAGATGCTGAAATGTTCTAGAACTATATATTTCAGTTTGTAAAATCCTCCATGTTTGAAGATGGAGCCAGTTTGAGTCATGAACCAGTGGGAACGTGGGCCGGGTGTTAAACGCCACTGGGTCACACCAGTACTGAGTCTCTGTGATCATCAGCGCTGTGATGGAAAACTTTAACTCGCTTTGATCTGTGTCATGGACTTCATACACACACATACACACACACACACACACACACACACACACACACACACACACACACACACACATTGTAGATTCCCCACTGGGTGCAGTTCGGGTCGAGATCTTTCTGCTCTGCAGCTCCAACCGAATGATGCATAACTCCATTATTTGGCAAACTGGGTCATGGTAAATTTATCATTGGCACTCTCTCTCTCTCTCTCTCTCTCTCTCTCTCTCTCTCTCTCTCTCACACACACACACACACACACACACACTGCTGTATGTATCTGGGTCATCGAAAGACATGTAAAGACAGATGTAAATATTATAGAAATGAAGAATTTCGACTGTGGATTTTTCATTTGTTTATATTTTCCAGTTGTTTTGTACTACACGATAAGAACAAAAGTATTTGGACACCTGACTTTTCCACCAGTATGTGAATAGACATTTGTTTCTTCTCCACAGTCGCCACTGACTTGTTCACCAGGGACAAACTTACACTTATAAAAAACAAACGTATTCATTCTTTATCACCACAGTACCTGTGTAAAGCTGCTTTGAGACGATGTTCACTGTTAAAAGCGCAAAACAAATAGAAATGAATTGTTGGAGGCTCACAATTGTATCAGACGTCTTTGGGATCAGGTGGAATGAAATTTTCCCTTCATGTGATCTAGGAGACTCAAATCTGTTCAGCGCACCTGTGCACAAAGCCAGCTCCATGAAGATCTGCTTTTCATGGGTTTTGGAGGGGAAGATCTCCTGCTATGTCCTCAACCCTCCTGAACAGAATGAAGATAAACGCTGACTGCACCCCAGGAACCTCCTCACATCAGCACCTGACTTCACTAACACCCTTGTAGCTAGTGGAACATCTCCCCAGAAGAGTGGAGCTCATTAGAACAGCAGAATGAGATGTTATAAAAGCACATAACAATCTTATGCTCAGGTGTCCACAGACTTTTGTCCGTATGGTGTATCATAAAAACTGCACATCTCAAGTTCCACAAGCGCACATTAATCAGCGCTTCACTCTGCACGTTCCCTCCTCGTCCGCAGTGTGTGAAGCGTTATGATTAATAAAGCGGCAGGCGTTAATGGCCCCCGGACGCCGGATGATGTATGACCTCCTCTGTTCCCTTCTCTGAATATGGAGGCAAAGCCATAAAATTTGATGACAGCATTCCTATAACATCAGGTCACATGTCAGGGAGAATACGAGCGAATATACGACGTGCACTTTCTGTAAGAAAAAAACGAAACGGCGCAGCTGTAAATCTACAGAATTATGATGAAAATACAGAAGAACAGAACCTTTTTTTAAGATCCGGCTTCAGTTGATTAGATTCAGATCGGATTATAGAATTCTCAAAGTCTCAGGTGATGTTTGTTGTTTAATGTAAAATGAAATTTTCCAACCATAAAGTTCATGATTTCTGTAGAACCGTTGAGTCTGAATCTGTGGTTTTACAGATGAATTCTGAAATTATATTCATCAGAAGCTCATAAAGTCTCACGGTTGCTTCTATCAGGTCTAAAATGGTGCTGGATTTGTTAAACTGGGTTTCTGCTCGAGCCGAGAAACTGAGGTTGTGTCAGACGAAAAAAATAATAGAGCAACACTGCACGGTCAAAAGTTTGTGGACACTTGAGTATAAAGTTGCTATGTGCTTTTTGATCATCACACCACATATAGTGGAGAAATAAAAAATATATATATAACCTTCAAAGGAGTTTATATTTTGAGAAGATTGTGCTCATTTATCCACAGGGCGTTAGTGATGTCAGGTTGTGATGTAGGTGAGGTGAGGAGGTTCCTGGGGTGCAGTCAGTGTTCACATTCATTCTGTTCAATAGGGCTGAAGTTCTTTAGCAGGAGATCTTCCACTACAACCCATGGAAAGCAGATCTTGATTGGGTTAGCTTTGTGCACAGGGGATTTGTCATGCTGGAACAGGTTTTGGTTCTCCTAGTTCAAGTGGAAAGAAAATTCTTTGCTCCTGCATCCAAGACGTCCGATAAAATTGTGTCTCCAAATTTGGGACAAGAGTCTGATGAAGAACCACATATGGCTGTAAAAGTCTGGTGTCCCAATATTTTTGTTCAGATACATAAACATAATGCTAGTTTTATTAAAAGGAGGATTATACAGTTGTTAAAATTGTTGTTAATTTTGGAAGAAACAGTAAATTAAACTAAATTGTAGTGAAATATTCTCATACTGTTTATTCCAGAAGCAGAGTTTATTATATTTTATCCAAACCTTCAGCTGGGTTCTGCTGCAGCCGTGTGTTAGCCGCTATGCTAGTTATAAAACAGATCATTCTGCTTTTGGAAAGATTATATTTTGCTGGCTTTTATAAAACAAATTTTTTTGAACAAATAAAGATGATGTTAATTAAAAGGAGAACGTGAGGAGGTTTGCGCTCAGCTTTTTACTCTTTCTGACACGATTATATCTTAGATATAAAAAACCTCTGGTTTAAACTCAGATTATTTCTATTTTCTTTCATTTCTTTAAAGTTCTAAACGAAGCGAGCTGTTTAAAAGTGTGTGTTCTGATCGTCGTTGCCTGAGCGTTTAGTCATTTTGTAAACGAGTGTTGAGGATGAACAGCTGCTGAAACAGGAAGAGATTAAACATTGAAGATCAATAAACTGCAGTGATTATTGGCTTGAAGGTCGAGCGATGAGCTGCAAAGAGCGCTGACGAAACACAAAGAGCGAAGAGAACGCCGTCGAAGCCACTGAGCACTAATCCGTTACACACAGCGCTTCATTAAAGAGTCATTACTCCTTAACGACACTGACGATTCGACCGCACGAATATGATACTCGCACACCTGGGGGAGGTGAGATACCACTGAGAGTGTGTGTGTGTGTGTGTGTGTGTGTGTGTGTGTGTGTGTGTGTGTGTGTGTGTGTGTGTGTGTCTAGGGTTAGCAGAAGGAAACAGAGTGAATTGAACCCTATGATATCCAAAACTGCTAGCGATGGCTCTTTTCACTAAATCTATCATTTGACTCTATTGAAAATGACTCCTATATGACTCCCAAATCACTCCCTTGCCAGTTTTTGGTCAAATTCTTTTATTTTTTTGCGTGTTTAAGATTATATTAAATAATTCAACGTTTTATTTGTGTTATTTTTACTCTTAGGTCTAATTCTCACTATTTTTGCTGACACAAATCTTGATACAGATGACTCAGTTCAATCACTCCTTTTATTATTTATTTATTTGTTTGTTTGTTTATTTATTTATTAGGAAATTATAGAATTTGGAAATGGAATTATCAAAAAGGGTATATAGTAGGATTTATATGATCATCAAATGACATCCTACTTTATTACACTGTACAATGATTGCAAGGGAGTCATTTGGGAGTCATTTAGGAGTCGACTCCTTCTCTTGGTAATTAACATCATTTTCTTTTATTGAAAATTTGCAGTAATTTAGTTTATAGACGTTTGCGAAATATCAGTTTGTCCGTAGCACAAAACCACATAACATCACCCGCAGCGAGATCCAGCTGAAGGTTTGGAGAAAATATAATGAACTCTGTTGCTGGAACAAACAGTATAAATATATTTCACTACTATTTAGTTTCTTTTACAGTTTCTGTATTACAACTAACAATTTTACCAACGTTACGGTTGAGCTACAGTATCAGATGAGCGTATAAAACATTTTTGCTGATTTTATCTTTGCATTTTTAAATTTAGCATTAAATTAATAATTATTTAATCAAGTTAGAAAATGTTAATCAAGTGTAATCACATGCAGCACAATCAAGAACAAAATGAGTGAATAGAATCCTTCATATCAAGATTTAATTAAAGCAAGAACAGCAAGAAGTAGATTTTAGAGTAAAACTTACACAAGTTGAAATTAAATTATTCAATAAAATCCTGAACATTTGCATAGATCAAAGAAATGTACCTAAAAATGGCAAGGGAGTCATTTGGGAGTCATTTAGGATTTGACTCCCATGGTGACAGATGATTTGAGTCAGTAGACATGAAACATGACTCTTCAATCGTGAGGACTGTTCGCTCATTTTTATGCTGTTAACAAGACAGACATATGCATATAATTTACACTATAAACCTGACTCAAGGAGTCAAATAAGAGAGTCGACTCGTTCTCCAAACAACACATCACCAACCTGGGACTGTGTGTTGTGTGTCCATGACTGAGTTATAAAGAAAAGCAGCACAGCGAAAAAATAAAAGTGTTATTTATTACAAAATAAAATATTACATCCCAAAAATAAGTAGTAAAGACATGGACATCATTATTTGAATTTTTTTTTTATTAGTTTAATTTACATGAAATTTATTACTCACTTTATTTTTAAATAAATTTTATGGATAAAACCAGTAATGTTCACTTCTGTGGGTCAAAAACTAAAAAACTCTGTATATAAAAATGTAAGATACTGTAGATTTCTATTTTGTGTGAAATAGTTGAATGTGGATACATAGATTTTGCATTAGTGTTTGAAAATCTGATGTAATCTCGTCTCAGGTTCCAGGACTTCACCTGGGGAAGAGGAGAAACGCTGATGCAGCCATTTAAACACACACACACACACACACACACACACACACACACACACACACACATACACACACACACACTCTCTCTCTCTCCATGGATATGACACCGAGTTCACGCTACTTTTGCAGAAACATCTGGTCCCCACTAAAGTGCAGATCAACCCGATTTTTTTTTCTGCTGCTTTTTTCTATTTAATGACCTGTAGATCTACAGATCTGATCTGTACACGTGTGTAACGTGTTCTCATACAGACACGTCAGCGTTTGTGCAGCTTTGTGCATATAGCTGAGTCGAGAGGAAAACCCTGATGGTCCATTAGCTGCTGAGAATCGTCTGAGAATGCAAAATCAATAATGAGAAAACAATCTCACTGCACCTTCCATGTCTCGGGTCTGCTTGTACTGGAACCCTGGTGTGGTGTTCTGCTCCGTGTGAGTCTTTAGGCAGGTGAGAACACGACCTGAGCATTCGCGAGTCGACTCTAATGCAGAGGAAGTGATTCAATTCTTAATTGACTTTGTTAAAGGATGTGAATGAAAAATTATTTGAATAAAAAAGAAAGAACGAGTCTCATGTGAGTTGTATCTGAATCATGTGTTGAGTGCTGATAAGAAAAAAGAGAGAAAGAAAGACTCATATGCAGTTTGAATCTCTGAACTGATTTGACTCTTTGTGTCATATAAAACGCAACTCGTTTATAAATTCCTGTGTTCACTAAAACCAGGAACCAGTGCAGTCCAAGAGCTCAACATGTGTGTGTGTGTGTGTGTGTGTGTGTGTGTGTGTGTGTGTGTGTTATAAAAAAGTCTTCTTCCCTTTATTTCTGCCCAATCAGATATGAATTTAATGAACACACTCGTCTCACAGTCTCACACCCTCATTAAAACCAGGTTTAAAAAAAATCTGTTTGGACTTGAATTATTTATTTCTCTTTAATCGGACCTGCTGATCTGCTGTTCTGCTACATTCCCCCGCATGCATTATTCATGTGTGTGTGTGTGTGTGTGTGTGTGTGTGTGTGTGTGGGTGTGAGTTCATGTATGTGTGTGTTTGTGCACTATTGGCCAGATCTCAGTCTCTGAATCCATGCTTTCTTTCTTTCACAGAGCTCAGTGTCATGTGATGGAGCTCTGTGTGGTGTGATGGAGCTCTGTGTCATGTGATGGAGCTCTGTGTGATGTGATGGAGCTCTTTGTGGTGTGATGGAGCTCAGTGTTGTGTGATGAAGCTCTTTGTGGTGTGATGGAGCTCTTTGTGGTGTGATGGAGCTCTGTGTGTTGTGATGGAACTCTGTGTGGTGTGATGGAGCTCTGTGTGGTGTGATGGAGCTCTGTGTCATGTGATGGAGCTCAGTGTCGTGTGATAGAGCTCTGTGTTGTGTGATGAAGCTCTGTGTTGTGTGATGGAGCTCTGTGTGTTGTGTGATGGAGCTCTGTGTGTTGTGATGGAGCTCTTTGTGGTGTGATGGAGCTCTGTGTCGTGTGATGGAGCTCTTTGTGGTGTGATGGAGCTCTTTGTGGTGTGATGGAGCTCTGTGTGTTGTGATGGAACTCTGTGTGGTGTGATGGAGCTCTGTGTGGTGTGATGGAGCTCTGTGTGTTGTGATGGAACTCTGTGTGGTGTGATGGAGCTCTGTGTCATGTGATGGAGCTCAGTGTCGTGTGATGGAGCTCTGTGTTGTGTGATGGAGCTCTGTGTTGTGTGATGGAGCTCTGTGTTGTGTGATGGAGCTCTGTGTGTTGTGTGATGAAGCTCTGTGTTGTGTGATGAAGCTCTGTGTAGTGTGATGGAGCTCTGTGTGTTGTGATGGAACTCTGTGTGGTGTGATGGAGCTCTGTGTCATGTGATGGAGCTCTGTGTTGTGTGATGGAGCTCTGTGTTGTGTGATGGAGCTCTGTGTGTTGTGTGATGAAGCTCTGTGTTGTGTGATGAAGCTCTGTGTAGTGTGATGGAGCTCTGTGTTGTGTGATGGAGCTCTTTGTTGTGTGATGGAGCTCTGTGTGGAGGAACATCGTTTTATTTCACTGTATACTGCATCAGCTACATGTGGTTGAAATGACTAAAAGCTTCTTGACTCAACTCGACTTGAGATGATGTATGTGGAGGTGCAGTTGTGGCTGCAGTGAAAAGAGACGTGTTGAGTTGGGTTCATTGTGTTTCTTGCTTTAGTAACATTCACTCTCACTGTATGAGATCCTGAGTGTGATGCAGCGCTCTGTTCTACTGCACTTCTCTGTAATACTGATGCTTTCTGTAGACGTGGCGTCATAATGATGGGATTTAGAGGTGGACTGATTCAGGTAGGACACCACTGAAGGTCTGGGGGGGAAATACATGACCTGCAACTGATATACACTGAATATTTATTGAAGTAAACTGCACGAATGTGTGTATGTGTGTGTGTGTGTGTGTGTGTGTGTGTGTGTGTGTGTGTGTGTGTGTGTGTGAGTGTG
>NC_060891.1:735000-770000 GCF_014805685.1 Silurus meridionalis
TTTATTTGTGAGTTTCATGATTTTTTTTTTATCTTGACCTCTTAACACAGTTCTGTTTCTAACACGTAGTTAAAGGCAGCAAGGGTGAGTCAAGAGTGTGTGTGAGTGTGTGTGTGAGTGTGTGTGTGTGTGAGAGTGTGTGTGTGTGTGTGTGTGTGTCTGTGTGTGTGTGTGTGTGTGTGTGTGTGTGTGTGCACCCTCACACAGGATCATGACTCATACTGAGAGGTGTGTCAGAGGCAGACAAACACAACAATGCTTAGAAATATCTATCAGCGTGTATAAATTAAATATGAGCCTGAGTAAATCCATAACGCTCCTAATCACAGGAACACGCAGAGGAACCGAGATCCTTCATCTCAGACGTAATCAGAGCCCTTAGTCACGATTCCTGCTGCAAAACGATTATAATATAATATAATATATATACAGTATATATTGTGCCTCATTCTTATTCTTATTCTTGACAAATTAATATATAAGATCTAAAAATACTGCAGAATGAAATAAAAGTAGTAACAACTCAACATACAAATGACCGAATAGATGAATATTAATTACTGTATTAGTAAAATTAATACATATGTACGTGAGAACCTTCAGGATTTCTATGTAGAAGAATATAATGAGTGTATTAATCGAATGGTTCAGAGTTGAGTGGACTGTGACTCATATCAACCTCGTTCTTCTCGTTGTTGCTTTTGTGTAGTTTGGTTTGTCTCACTTTCCTCTGCTGGATTATTTACCTGAAGCTTTAATAGTAAATCATCAATTAAAGTCCACAATCTGGCAATGGATGTAATGAATATCTTTGGATGCTACACTTGAACTAGGAAATCCAAAACCTGTTCCAGCATGACAATTCCCCTGTGCACAAAGACAGCTCCATGAAGATCTACTTTTAGAATAAACTCTGTGAACACTGACTGCACCCCAGGAACCTCCACACCCCACCTACATCAGTACATGACTTTACTAACACTATTGTGGCTGAATACATCTAGAGGAACATCTTCCCAATAGAAGGGAGCTCATTATAACAGCGTATGAAGACTTAATGTGGAACAGGATGTTCCAAAAAGCACATAGCATCCTAATTCTCAGGTGTCCACAAACTATTGACCAAAAAATGTAAATAAATTAGTAATAAACTGGCATCTGCTTGGAGATGCTTGGAAAATGTGAAGAAATTGTTCATAGATCTTAGAAATCATAAATCATCATAAATCATATCCATGTGTTTTTCTGTAATTGGCCTCATTATTTTCCTTTTCACACTGAGAAGCTGTTAGATGTTTGAGTTATCTGCAGTATCCTGGTGCTTTAAGAACAGGTTCTTTAATAAGTGTTTGGATAAGTCAATGGTGGAACAGTTCCAAAAGGGGAATAGGGGGCTTCTGGGTTCTTCAAGGGACAAGTAAGTAAACAAACCCCCCTAAAGGTTTCAGTGGTTGAGGAACTGCACACTTTTGCTTTATTGGTGGTTTTTGATGGTGGAATTTAATCCTGAACTTCTTTCCTGCATGTCTGTGTGAATAATTGCTGGAAATGATGTGGGAAAAGTTTAGGTGTGAGAAAGTACTGGGAGAAATTCTTCTTGTTCTTCTGGTACGTTAGAGTTGTGTTCAGGATAATTCAGAAGATCTTCTCGCTCAGCTACAGTATGTCTCTGTTGTTATGTTTGACCTGAAGTTTGTTTGTTTTTAATCCTAAAGCGATGCTTATACAATACAAGCGCTGTACAGTGTGTGATGAATCTCGTCTGGTTTTGTTTCACAGCTGTCCAAACCCTCTTTACAATGGAAAAGCTGCTGGTTTGCCTGTTGGTCATCGGGATGGCAGTGAAGGCCCAGATCTGTCCGAAGCGCTGCGTGTGCCAGATCTTATCACCCAACCTCGCGACACTTTGCGCCAAAAAAGGGCTCCTGTTTGTTCCACCCAACATCGACCGGCACACGGTGGAGCTCCGGCTCGCGGACAACTTTGTAACGAGCGTCAAACGAAAAGACTTCGCCAACATGACCAGACTTGTAGACCTCACCCTGTCAAGAAACACTATAAGTTACATTACTCCTCATGCATTCACAGACTTGGAGAACCTTCGCGCCTTGCACTTGAACCACAACAGGCTGACTCGGATAGGGAACGACACGTTTAGCGGCATGTCCAAGCTGCATCATTTGATTCTCAACAACAATCAGTTGACTCACATCCACCTGGGAGCGTTTAATGACCTTCTGGCTCTAGAAGAGCTGGACTTGTCCTATAACAACCTCGAAACGATACCCTGGGAGGTTATTCAGAAGATGATCAGTCTTCATACACTCAGCTTGGACCACAACATGATTGATTACATTCCAGAAGGCACTTTTTCCCTGTTGCAAAAACTCAACCGCCTGGATGTGACCTCCAACAAGCTCCAGAAGCTTCCTCCGGATCCTCTTTTCCAAAGGGCGCAGGTTCTGGCTACATCTGGAGTGCTTACTTCTTCATCATTTGCCCTCAGTTTTGGTGGAAATCCTTTGCACTGCAATTGCGAGCTGCTCTGGCTTCGCCGTCTGAGCCGCGAGGACGATCTGGAGACTTGCGCCACTCCGCCGCACTTATCTGGACGCTATTTCTGGTCGATTCCCGAGGAGGAATTCCTGTGTGAGCCACCTCTTATCACAAGACACTCTCAAGAGATGAGGGTGCTCGAGGGTCAGCGCGTGACCCTTCGATGCAAAGCGAGAGGAGATCCAGAGCCCGTGATCCACTGGATATCCCCAGACGGCAAGCTGGTCTCAAACTCCTCACGTACCATTGTTTACAATAACGGGACCTTGGATATTTTGATCAGCACAGTAAAAGATACCGGATCCTTCACTTGTATCTCTTCTAACCCGGCCGGTGAAGCCCACCAAACCGTCGAGCTTGTCATTATCAAGCTTCCCTACATCAGCAACAGCACCAATAACATCCAGGAGCCCGACCCGGGATCGTCGGATATTTCCACGTCCAGTAGAACAGGAGCGAATGGGAGCAACCACACAGCAGACTCGAAAGCGAGCTCGGATAAACGCGTGGTGATCGCCGAGGCCACTTCCTCCACCGCACTCATTAAATTTAACTTTCAAAGGAATATTCCTGGAATTCGCATGTTTCAGATCCAGTACAATGGCAGCTACGACGACTCGCTAGTTTACAGGTGAGATGATGCTTTCATGCTTTATAAAAAGTTTATGTTTGAAGTTTAAAGTGATACAAGTCACAATTTCATGTGAAGGTTTTATAAAAAAAAGTAGGTCACCTGTGTGAAGGTCACCTGTGTGTCAAATATCTCAAATATCAAAGTCAAATATCAAGTAAGTCTTTCATAATAATCAGTTTTTCCATAATCAACATTTATTAACGAGGATAAAAACGTAACTGGTGAAACACGCAGCGAGTCACCAATCAGGATCGAGCGCACGCTCTGTTTTACACGTGTTCTGATCGGCGCTCGGTGCATCTACTGATCACCAGCATACAGTTCAGCATCAGTTCAACATCAAGCAGAACATTTAGAGAGGAATAAATGATGAAGAAACTCCAGACTCGAACTCACCTTTTTTAACTCAAGTGAAAGTTTTAACGGACATTAAAATTTTACTGGAGTCACATTTTAGTGAATCTCTAATTTAAACTCAACTACTTGGTTTGTGTACTTTGGCCACCACTGCTGCTAAATGAAGATAAAATAAATAAATAATACTAATGAAGACTTCTGGACCTCACTGAGACGCTCATGCGGATGTGCAAACGCAACTTTTAATTATACAAAGGGCCAATAACGGCAATTAGCTTAATGAGCGCGGCTCGTCTTCATTGTTAAGCGACTGAGGGGTAATTGAACCTGAATTAGCTTTAACCTATAACAAACTCGTTGTTCTTCCTCATTAGAATTTATACACAGGATACAAATCCCGATCCAAAAGTTTGACTCTGCAGGAAATGAGCGACACTGTTCAAGATTACAGACACCACCCCGAAAAAAAACACAAAAAAATTATGTAATACCAACAATAATAATAATAATAATAATAATAATAATAATAATAATAATAATAATCATAATAATAATCAATAATAATATTAACAATAATAATAATAATAATAATAATGATGATAATAATAATAATAATAATAATAATAATATTAACAATAATAATAATAATAATAATAATGATAATCATAATAATAATAATAATCATAATAATAATCATTAATAATATTAACAATAATAATAATAATAATAATCAATTATAATAATAATCAATAATTAGGATGAGTTCATGGGTTCATGTGTATTTCGCAGTAAATCCAATCTGTTGCTGATAAATAAACATATTTGCTAATAAATGCGTTTTATATAATAGGACACTTCATGAGCATGTGGACACTTAACATAAAAAAAACACGTACATATTCATTAAAGTGTGTGTTCTGCATTTCCTCAGATAATCAGAGATATAATTAATAATTACAGACGGAGGAAAACAAACAGCAAGCGCACTGCAGAACAACTGCGCAGTGACGAACGAGACTCTGTGGAACATCTGCGAGTCTCAGGCCATGTTTACTTCCTTTTAATGACATAAACAGACACCAAAAACAGGAAAATACAATAAAATAAAAGATTAACACTTTTGCTTTTTTTTATTTATTTGGTATTATTTTTTTTTACCTAATGTTCATTGTGTGTGTCATTTCTATTTCTATTGTTATTTATCTTTTCCTTTTTTCATTCATTTATTCGTCTGTTTGTTTATTCATTTATTTCCTATGCTTTTATTTATCCTATAAATCCAACAATCTCATATTAATTAAATATAATAATTCATTAGATGAATTAAATAATTATTTTGATATTATTGATCTAAATATTTAATTTAATAATTATTCTAATCAATTATTATTATTGCATTTCGTATTTATTTATTACTCGTATTATTTATGCATCATTTATCATTTAGATATATTTAATTTTTTCCATCCTAATACTTTTTTTTAATTTCGTCACCTTTTTTTTTAACCATGTTTGGAAATGTTGATATTTTTAATCAGTTTGCACCCAAACAGACGTGTAGAAACGTGAAAACAGCGTATTGTTCCTCATTAACGTCAGAAGCTCACAGATGCCTCTGATTGGCTAATGTGAGTTTGATTGGCAGATGAGTGAGTAGCTCCGCCCCTCCCCTCTGCACAGCTCCACACCTTTGGTCTTTTTTTCAGGATTGGACCCGAGTGAGCGCTTTTTTCTGCCCTGCATGTGCTTTCTTCTTAAAAATCCAACACTGTGATAAAAATTGAGCAATTACTGAAATATAAAAATGTAATATGGGCTCACGGCTGGCCGTCTGCGATTGATTCTTTAAGAGCGCAGCTTCTGCGTTTTTCCTTGTAAAAGCGGAGGATTTCAGTTGTTGCTTAAAGGGAAAAAAGCACATCATTCCGGGTCTTTAAGTGCTTTTCGGCGTGGCATGGGGCTGCTGATAATTGCATCGAGAGCAGCGTCTCTGAGTGCAATAACCATCAGCCTGTCTGGAGGGGAAAAAAAGAAGCTCTCGATCACTTCCATTAGTGCACCAGAAAATGTTCTGCTGCTGAGATTCCTGAGCCGGGTTTCAGGATCCGCCAGCGCTTTACTGAGACACGGAGAGAAGAAGGTTCAGACGATTAACAAATAACAGAGAAACGTAACGATTTAAGAACACGATTTATTTACACAAATTGTCTGGTTACATGTTAATGATAAAAAACAACTGAATAATAGATTGAAGAAAGAAAAAAACACAAAGCACAGATTAATTTTATTACAAAATTCTTATTATTATTCATTTGACACTTTATAACAGCACTACGTATTTAACAAAAGGTTCAAGCTCCGCCTCCTCTGTCATTTTATTGGTTGACAAATTGAACCAATCCGGAGTGTTTCTTTACCTCTTAGGGGTCACCAGAAGGTTAAAGTTTGATTAATATTTTTGTGTATAAACTAAATATACATTATGTTTGTTCTGTTATTTAGATTTTAATCCAGAATTCAAGTTTACTGAATATCTTCAGGTTCTTTACATAAGAACACATTCAGTCTCCAACCCTACTGCATAACCACACCTTCCTACATTAGGCCACGCCCACACTCTGTGCTTAGCATTTTTGTTTGTTTGTTTATTTATTTATTTATACTTGTTTTGTTCTTTTAATCCCTTTAGCTAATTGGTGCCAGGCTGGTGGTCATGAGCTTCCTGGATCTGGTACACGTTCACGCTAAAGACTAATTCGTCGATAAAAATGCGTCTAATTAATTCCCTGGAAGGATTCGTTAGGAAAGATAAAAGAAGGAGTCGTTAGTGGATCGACGATCATCAGAGCGATAATGAAGCAGAAATATGTAGCGCTTTTACTGCAGGATTAGACGGTCGACGTGAATCAATAACCGAGATCAGATTTCCACTGTGAGTTCAGGAGCAGGAAAAGGGGGAGAGCAGGAGAGTGCAGAGTCAAGCAGTCTGCTGGAGGAGAGAGAGAGAGAAAGAGATACAGAGTGAGAGAGAGAAACAGATAGAGAGGGAGACAGACAGAAAGAGAGAGAGAGGTGGAAGGAAAGGAGGAAGAGAGTGAGAGAGAGAGAGAGAAAGGGAGAGGTGGGAGGAGAGAGAGACAGAAAGAGAGAGAGAGAGAGTGGATGGGATGAGGAGAGAGAGAGAGAGGTGAATAGGGAGGGGAGAGAGAGAGAGGTGAATAGGGAGGGGAGAGAGAGAGAGAAAGGAGAGGTGGATAGGATGAGTGAGAGAGAGAGGTGGAGAGGGAGGGAGAGAGAGAGAGAGAGAGAGAGAGAGAGAGAGAGAGGTGAATAGAGAGGGGAGAGAGAGAGAGAGAGAGAGAGAGAGAGGAGAGGTGGATAGGATGAGTAAGAGAGAGAGAGAGAGAGAGAGAGAGAGAGAGAGAGAGAGAGAGAGAGGTGGATGGGATGAGTGAGAGAGAGAGAGGATAGGATGAGAGAGAGAGAGAGAGAGAGAGAGAGAGAGAGAGAGAGAGAGAGGTGGATGGGATGAGTGAGAGAGAGAGAGAGAGAGAGGTGGATAGGATGAGAGAGAGAGAGAGAGAGAGAGAGGTGGATGAGTGAGAGAGAGAGAGGTGGATGGGATGAGAGAGAGAGAGAGAGAGAGAGAGAGGTGAGAGAGAGAGGTGGATGAGTGAGAGAGAGAGAGAGAGAGAGAGAGAGAGAGAGAGAGGTGGATGGATGAGAGAGAGAGAGAGAGAGAGAGAGAGAGAGAGAGAGAGAGAGAGAGAGAGAGAGAGGTGGATGAGGAGAGAGAGAGAGAGAGAGAGAGAGAGAGAGAGAGAGAGAGAGAGAGAGAGAGGTGGATGGGATGAGAGAGAGAGAGAGAGAGAGAGAGAGAGAGGTGGATGAGATGAGAGAGAGAGAGAGAGAGATGAGAGAGAGAGAGAGAGAGAGAGAGAGAGAGAGAGAGGTGGATGGGATGAGTGAGAGAGAGAGAGAGAGAGAGAGAGAGAGAGAGAGAGAGGTGGATAGGATGAGTGAGAGAGAGAGAGAGAGAGAGAGAGAGAGAGGAGAGAGAGAGAGAGAGAGAGAGAGAGAGAGAGAGAGAGAGAGAGAGAGAGAGAGAGAGAGAGAGAGAGAGAGAGAGAGGTGGATAGGATGAGTGAGAGAGAGAGAGAGAGAGGTGGAGGCTGCTATGATTATAAATCGGTCAGAAAAATCAAGAGTTTATTGATCATCCTCAGTCCCAGTGTAAGAAGGTCACATGATCATCATCACTGTGCATCATAAAAGTTGATTGATCTGCTGATTGGTTAGCAGGGAATTGTGGGTAATTTATTCACAGACTATTAAAAAAAGTGTGTAGTGTTCGTGCTTCGTCACATGACACACTGTGTGTTTTTGTCTTAATGACTTCATGAGAGGAAAACAGGAGGCTGGTGAGGGAACACGAGTTTCAGCTGCTGGAACATGATCAGGAACTGAGAGTTTCACAGTAAATGTAACTATAAACAGATAAAAACTACACAAATCCATTCTAATTCATGATCAATTGCTGTGCTGTAAGAGGTTTTATTCAATTAAGAGTAGTAACAGTTACACACACACACACACACACACACACACACACACACACACACTGTGTTTCTACACACATGTTCTCTGCATGTTCACCCCAAACACAGCACTATTTCAGAATTACAAAAAATAAGTCTCCATCACATCTCCTTCACGTCTCCATAGGGTCTCCATTAATTTTCCATTACATCTCCATCTTGTCTCCCTCTTGCCTCTGTCTTTATATCCCTGTATTCTTTGTCTCGACTTTCTCACATTTCACTCTCACGTGTCTCTGTCATGTCTTCCTCATGTCTCTGTCCTGTCTCCTTCCTTTTTCGCTCTCATCTCTATCATGTCTTTCCAAATTTCTTATCCTGTCACACTTATATCTACTTCTTGTCTCCATCATGTCTCCATCATGCAGTTTCTCTCATATCTCATGTCTCCCTCATGTCATCTTCTTGTCTCCATCATGTATTCTTCCTGTTTCTTCTCATCTCTGTCATCTCTTCCCCATGTCACCATCATGTTTCCCTCATATCTTATGTATCACTCATGGCTCCTTCTTCTCTCCCCCATGGGTCCATCATGTATTCTTCATGTCTCTTTCATGTCTTCATCACGTTTCCTTCATGTTTCCCTTGTGTCTCCTTATTGTCTCCCTCATGTCTCAATCATGTATTCTTTGTTTGTTTCTTGTCTCCATCATGCTTTCCCTTATATCTCATTATGTCTCACTCATGTCTCCTTATTGTATGCCTCATGTCTCCAACATGTTCCTTTATCATCTGTCATGTCATCTCCATGTCTCCATCGTGTTTCCCACATATCTCTTCAATTCAACCTTATGTCTCCTCCTTGTCTCCCTCATGGCTTTCCTGTGTCTCGATCATGTCTCCCTCATGTATTCTTCATGTTCCTCTCTCATCTTTGTCATGTCTTTGCAATGCAACATCATGACTTCCCCATTTCTCCATCATGTTTCCATCCTATCTCATCATGTCTCCTTCACATTTCCATCATGTCTATCTGACGTAATCTCTGAAGTGGAGAAGTGAAGCAGCTGTATATGTTCCTGTGTTACCTGTGTTGCTCTCCTGTCTCTCCAAAAGTGTTTTTCACTTCACACACCAAACAATGGTGTCTCTTATCAAGCAGCTACACACACACACACACACACACACACACACACACACACACACACACTCCACCTGTCTCTGCTTCAGCGAGACACACACTTGCCCCATTCAGAGCTCTGAAAGGATGCCTGTGCATTCAGAACACACACACACACACACACACACACACACACACACACACACTTTTCTTGTGGAAATGGGTTTAGCCAGTAGCGCAGGAGTCGAGCTGAATGAATGGAGATTGTAAAGAAAAATGAGTTTGTGATTGGAGTCAGTGAACAGCGCTCGGAAATCATTTCAGCCAAATCCATGCTAAGTCTTTGTGTGTGTGTGTGTGTGTGTGTGTGTGTGTGTGTGTGTGTGTGTGTGTGTGTGTGTTAATCATCTGCTTTGATAATGAGACGTGAATGCGGCTGAATTATTGCTGTCACAATTCGTCAAACAGCTAATCACATCACTGATCATTCGGACTACATGTTATACAAAAATATTCTGTGATACCTCATGGAAAAGACACACACACACACACACACACACACACACACACACACACACACACAGAGATTGTGCTTTAACTATAAACAAAGGTGTTTTTGATGCATTTTCTGATCTCCAAATCCTAATTTATTTATTTTTTCTCCTCCGAACACAGAATGATTCCACCGACGAGCAAAAACTTCCTGGTGAACAACCTGGCAGCCGGGACTCAGTACGACCTCTGTGTCCTGGCCATTTACGATGATGTCATCACATCACTCACTGCCACGCGTGTCGTCGGCTGCGTACAGTTCACCACCGAGTCCGAGTACCTTCACTGCCACTTCATGCAGTCGCAGTTCCTCGGAGGAACCATGATCCTGATCATCGGCGGCATCATCGTGGCCTCTGTCCTGGTCTTCATAATCATCCTCATGATCCGCTACAAGGTGTGTATTAGTGGAGATCGCGCCAAAGGATCCGCCGCCGGGGTGCAACCCGACGCCACCCCCAGTCCCTCCGCAAATAAAGAGGGCGCCATGGCTCCCGAGGGAGGGGAGGACTGCCAGAAAAGCTCCGCCCTCGGCTTCCCAGATTCCCTCACTCGGTCGTCAGAGACGTCTCTTCCGGATTGTTCCACCGAGACGTCCGTGGTGAGTCAGAGCTGGGACACGGGGGGATCTTCAGGGTCCGTTAAGCCAAAACGGAGACCGGCGTCGAAACCCGAGGAGAAGCCCGAACCGCCGCTCGGCGCCGACACCCACAACACCAATCGCAACAACTCCAAAACACCCCTTCTGCGTTCGGTTCCTCCGTCTGGCCCCGCCCCTGTGCTGCCTTCTTGCTTCAGGGACACGCCCATTTTGAGGAGGGCACCGCCCCGTCCCTCCGTATCCAAGTATCTCACACTGCCGGCGGGAGGGACGCGATCCGCCCCACGCAGGTACTCCCTACACGAAGACTTATCCGAACACCAGCGCTATGCGGGCAAACCCGGGAACGTTCGCTGCAAGCGCAGTGTGTCCATGAACGGAATGCTGGCCTTCGCGGGAACCTCGGAGTTAGATAAAGGGGTGTATTCCAGCTCGGAGTGGATCCTCGAGAGCACAGTGTGAACCACTAGCTAACGTCCTACCACTAGCTAACGTCACGCGTGTGTGTGTGTGTGTGTGTGTGTGTGTGTGTGTGTGTGTGTTTTACAGGTTCTTTAAATTCATAAGAATTCTCAAGATCCAGCTGGTGTGTAACGTTGACGGTTATTAGCGGTTAGCGCTCATAGCTTTAAAACTTCACAGCACCGTTTATAAAAATCCAACTCGCACCACGTATATGTAGAATTCTCATGAATTGTGTGTGGGTGTGTGAGAGTGTATGTGCGTGCGTGTGTGTGTGTGTGTGTGTGTGTGTGTGTGTGTGTGTGTACACATTTGCATGTGAGTTTTACACTTTATTTTCCCCTTCTTGTTCTCAAAACTGCTTTTTTTATTTTGCTAAAATTTTATTTTATTTTGTTCCGAAACTTCTCTGAAAGCTCGTGGATGAACAGGACGCTCGCTTGCCTTGAGGAAGTTTCCTCTTTCTGCTAATCGCGCTGACAAAAAAAAAACGAGAAAAAAAACCCGACACGTCAGTGCCTTCATACAAAACAAGAAACGGAAATAAAAAGAACGGAGCTCCGGCTGACTGAGGACCGAATTTCACCCGACTGAGGCGAAGCTCACACACAAAGCCTTCTTTACTTTAACGTTGATGGAAATTACGTCTCCTGTTTGTGAAAGAGAAACTCAGAGAGAGAGAGAGAGAGAGAGAGAGAGAGAGAGAGAGAGAGAAACTACACGGTATTAGAAACAAAAAAACAACTGGATCTGTTAATAAAGGGATATTTTTTAAAGAAAAAAATAATCAATTTGTTTTTCTTTTCAGTGACATTGATATTGCCTTAATTTGAAGGCAGGAAAAAAGAAAAAGAAAAGAATAAGTGTACAGAAAGACAACATCTACTGTGTTGGTATGTTGTGTAAAATAAAAAAAAATAAAAAAAAATAAAAAATGACCACATGTTTGTCAGTGGTGCAGTAACGGTGAAGAGACTCGTGGTCTGTTGTTCCACAAAATGCGGCGCCTTTTTTATGTTTCTTTTAAATTTTTTACTAAAAAAGAAAAAGTTTCATTATTTATACATTTTATTAAAACAAATATGATCAGTGGCCTCACGTATTTCCAATCCATCATCCAGTCCAACGTTCATCTATCATCCATTCTAACATCCAATCCAACATCTATATACCATCCAATTCATCATCCAATCTAACATCCATTCCAACATCCATCATACAATCTAAGATCTAATCCTGCATCCATTATAACATCCGGGGCAGGTTGGGGCAGGGGTGGGGTTTGGGGCAGGGAAGGCCAGGTTGGGGCAGGGCAGGGCCGGTTTGGGCAGGGCGGGGCAGGGCAGGTTGGGGCGGGGGAAGGCCAGGCTGGGGCAGGGCAGGTTGGGGTGGGGGAAGGTCAGGTTG
Source organism: Silurus meridionalis (assembly GCF_014805685.1). Taxonomy (NCBI): domain Eukaryota; kingdom Metazoa; phylum Chordata; class Actinopteri; order Siluriformes; family Siluridae; genus Silurus; species Silurus meridionalis. The sequence continues at coordinate 747,228 of NC_060891.1, forward strand.
GGGCGGGGCAGGGCAGGTTTGGGCAGGGTGGGGCAGGGCAGGTTGGGGCGGAGGAAGGCCAGGTTGGGGCAGGGCAAGTTGCGGCAGGGCAGGTTGGGGTGGGGAAGGTCAGGTTGGGGCAGGGCAGGTTGGGGCGGGGAAGGCCAGGTTGGGGCGGGGCAGGGTAGGTTGGGGCAGGGCGCGGCAGTGCAGGTTGGGGTGGAGGAAGGCCAGGTTGGGGCAGTTTAAGGCAGGGCAGGGCAGGGCAGGGTGGTAGTTGTGTAATGGGTGTGTGGTAGAACGCTGTGTGATGAGGACATGCAGGACTCCCGCTTCCTTTTATTCTCTCGTTGCTTTTGAGAAGCACAGACTGGATTCTGTGCTGAGAGTAAATCAGTTCTTTAACATCTGGGAATATTTTCTAATTTGTTTTTTTTTTATTATTTAAAAAAAAAAACAATGAATAAATTTTAAGTACTCAAACTAAAAAGACCCAAAGAGGAACAAATCACAGAGAAGAACGAAAGTGCAGAAGTCGAAATAGATTTTCATTACGGTGCTTTTTGTCTAATTTCAGCTTCTGAAAAGTTTCTAATCAACATTTTCTTTTGTGGAATATTTGATGTTGTTTCCCTTTGAAACTGAATTCAATCTCTTTTTTCAATTTGTCTGTGTGTGTGTGTGTGTGTGTGTGGGTGTGGGTGTGGGTATGTTTGTGTGTATGTGTGTGTGTGTGTGTGTATGTGTGGGTGTGTGTGTTTGTGTGCGTTTGTGTGTGTGTGTGTTTGTTTGTGTGTGTGTGTGTGTGTGTGGGTGTGTGTGTGTGTGCGTGTGAGTGTGTGTCTGTTTGTGTGGGGTGTGTTTGTGTGTGTTTACAGGTGAGTGTGTGTTTACAGGTGTGTGTGTGTGTGTTTACAGGTGTGTGTGTGTTACAGGTGAGTATGTGTTTACAGGTGTGTGTGTGTGTTTACAGGTGAGTGTGTGTTTACAGGTGTGTGTGTTTACAGGTGAGTGTGTGTTTACAGGTGTGTGTGTGTGTGTGTGTGTGTGTGTGTTTACAGGTGAGTGTGTGTTTACAGGTGAGTGTGTGTTTACAGTTGAGTGTGTGTTTACAGGTGTGTGTGTGTGTTTACAGGTGAGTGTGTGTTTACAGGTGAGTGTGTGTCAGTTGGTGAGGGCCAGGACGGAGTGATGCTAATCCTGCATGATGCTAATCCTGTATAAATGAGAAAGAGCAGCGTGAGGGATTACTGATTTTGCTCCGTGTGTAGAAGACATGCTGATAATCCGCTGATTTGGCTCGTGATTGGACGGACTAATCCAAGGCCTTCGGATTGATGTGTGTTTAAAATGCAATGCTTGGAAAACACACACACGTATTACGGATTAGCATCGAACACTCAGGCGAGCTCATTTTATCTTCGATTTTTCATCCGATTCAAAATCGTCTCTGATTCCGGTTCAGTGAATCAGGAAATCAAAGTCTTTGCATCATGTGGCTCGTGCTGTAGATCCATAACTCTGGTTCTAAAAAGGCTTCTGTTTGGAGAAGAAAAAAAAGAGCCACGTGCCTCTTTTCAGCTGCAGCAGCTTCCCGTTTAGAGTCGCTTTTCCAGAACCGGATTAATTTTAAGATCACGATAAGACGCATTTGTGCTCACAAATCATCTCCGCTGCTGAAATTCAACAAGAAGACGGAGAATAATCCTCATCTGACTTTCACACGCGCGAGCAGGGATCACGTGAGCGTGTAGGAACGTCGCTGAGATAGAAACATTCCCATATGTTTCATATTATTATTCACTGCAGATACAAACGTTATAATCATATTATTATTTATTTAAAGTAATAAAAAAAACAAACGTTCCTACTAAATAAATAATTATAGATATTAATTTTAGAAAAGTTATTTGTTATAAGTGTAAAATATATAAGCATTATGTAATAATTGATTTATTTTTCAGTGATTCTGAATGTGTGTGTGTGTGTGTTGTTTTTGTTCATGCATTATAAGCCCTGCACCGGCCGCTTATGAAGCTTGAATAGGGTGCTCTAGCTGCAGTAAAAATCCATCATTTCATTACAGGACCATCCTCTTCCTCCTGATAATCTTTCTCTTCCTTCTCCTCACGTCATCTCTGACATTGCAATGCTCATTGATGTTTATAAATGTTTCATTCAGTGCTCCTGCAGGTGCTATAAAGTTCTTATTATAGTTATCTTGTGTATATGTGTGTGTGTGTGTGTGTGTGTACGTTATTACATTAACGCTTTATAAAATGCTCACATTCTGACGTGCCACTGAACGCAAACATGAGCACAAAATCTAAACCTGATATCAGTGCAAATGCAATGCTGAATACAAATGAAGCAAGGCCACACACACACACACACACACACACACACACACACACACAGAGTCACATATCAGAGAAATAAATCATAACACAAATGGCAGAGAATAAGGTCTGGCTAATAGACAAATGAGTGATCTGCCTCTGATGTATATATGTGTGAGAAGGGTAGACACAGTGAGAGAGAGAGAGAGAGAGAGAGAGAGAGAGAGAGAGAGAGAGATGAACTGAAAGTGCTCTGATTGCTGGCCATCTGGATTCCTTGTGGAGAAAAATATCTAAAATATGCACAGAGACAAAATCACACATACACACTGCCTCATTCACAGCAGCGCCTTAAAACACACACACACACACACACACACACACACACACACACACACACACACACACCAGTAGCAGCGTTGCACATGTCAGAGATCATGGACGGCTAAAAGTAAAGAGCATAAACAGTTTAACACACAGAGCAGCATTACAGCAAATCTACAGTCTCTCTATTTACTGCATTCTTTATTTTTCTTATAAATCCTGCTCAGGGCACAGGATCCAGATCACTCAGTGTCAGACGGGAATAAACCCTGTCCAGGACACCAGCGCACACACACACACACACACACACACACACACACACACACACACACACACACACACACACAAATCTTCGGGGAGTTTGGCGTAATCATCTGACCTGCCATGTTTCAGGGAGGAAACACGAGAACCAGGAGGAAACTTTGCTCCCTCTAACTCTCAGTGAGTAAATCTCTTCTGCATGCTTCACTGCTGAAATGAAGGCCGAATTCACAGCCATGTTTCATCAATCCCCTTCGGACAAATCACGGATGAAAGTGTGAAGAACTTTCTGAAAGTCTCTGCTACATGTCAGTGAAGAACTCACTCGTCTCATCAAGACCTTTTTCAATTTTTTGTTTCATTCCACGATCGTTAGAGACGAATCGAACATGAGCTCTAGTGCCACTCTGGTCTTGTTGCTCGGGGCTTCAAATGGTGCTGGACCTCCTGCAGGCAAAATCCATGGAAGTTTCACATTTCAAAGTTTACAGCTTGTACCAAAGGTCCCATGGCTTGTGTTCAGCTCTAACCCAGGAACTGCCCTAACGCCTGCATGTGGACCTCGTACAAGTGAATCGTCACACAGATCACCTGCGGGGAAACAAGAGACTCCATCAGTCACTAATTAGCATTCAATCAGGTCCAGGTGGAAAGTAAATATGTAAAAACACTACAATGATGTGCTCTTAAAGTTAAGAAGGTCATGATGGATGGGATTGTTCCAGGAAGCACATCCAGTTGATGCAGAATGCAGCAGGTGTAGTCCTTCCTAGAAGCACATTCGATTACATCACCACTGTATTATAAATAATCACTGAACAGTAGGTCTATTATGAGCCACCATGCCTGCTTTAATCAAAAGGTTCAGGCTCTTTGTTGTTACCTAGAATAATGGAGGCTACAGCAGGGGGCAGAGATTTCGTTTTCAAAACCACACTGTTATAAAATAACCTTATAATGAATGTTCTGGAGTCATACACAGTCTCAGTCTCGGGTTAAAAGCGTATATTGTCAGGTCAATACTTATATATATATCTTAAAGGCATGGATTAGGAGGGTTCATGGACACAAGTGTACTAGATGCTGTTGCCCCTCCCCCGTCTCATATCCTATTTTACTCAGGTTTGTTGATGGTGTAGTGGCTCACTGTTCTTATGTCTTGTGGCTCTTTCATTTATTCATGCTACTATATCTAATATCAGTACATCAAATAGCAATCTGTGAAATATATGACCATTCTGAAAAATCTGTTCTTCTCTCTCTCTCTCTCTCTCTCTCTCTCTCTCTCTCTCTCTCTCCAGCTACCCCATTACACCTAATGCCTGATCACATCTTGCCTGATCCACCCTGAAGCTGTACTTCTCTTTGGAGTCTCCTTCACCTGAGAATGACTGGTTTCTTCTCAGGATGGTTCCCACACAGTGAGCCTGAAGGCACGAGGTACGACATGGATACTCTAAATATAGCTGTGGATGATCTCACTTAAATAGTCAAATTACACTTTAAACTTTTACTCTAAAGTCATTTCAGATATTTAGTAATCGGATGCTATACACCTGAAGATATTTAGAAATAGAATGAGATAAAAATGGCTCTGATGCCTGAAGATCGCTTTAATACACTTTTAAATGTTTTTTATTTGTTGTATAATTAACAACAGTCCGACACTGAACAATGCGGCAGTGAACTGACTAAAAAATCCCTTATAGCAATAACATAAAATTTACAATACAATAGTAAATAGGATTGAATATGTAATAGTGGGTTATATGTGGTACTAATTGACTGATTGAGTTAATTGGGAGTTTGTTCTTGGCACCAGATAAAAGCTTGTTTGGAATTTAAATCTAGATTTATACTGTATATGTATTTCTTTAAAGCTGAATATAAATAAGATTAAATTTCCTCAGTTATCAGCGAAGGATTGTGGGTGAAGTCTTCACTCTGTCAGACGGAGAGCACTGATGTGTGAGTGGGAATAAAAAACACCACGCCAAAGGATTTGCTGTGACTAATTAGACACATCGAATGTGTTCGTGCAGTGTTAATGCAATGTGGCATGTTCAGGCTATAATTGGATCATATTTCATCACACTACAATGTGACATGCACTTCTTCTTCGTAGAACTTTCTCAACTTTACATTCTTCACAACATTTTAAGGAACAGGAGCATGAATTAACATATATTAAGCTTTATCTGGAGCTATAATAGTGTAGATTTATTATTGCCATTATGGTCTTAAGACTAATGCATTTGTTTACAAACAACATTTCTCAAGCCGTCAGTACTCTGTGATTGAAAATTAACTAAAGCCAGAAACGACAAAAAAGAACAATCAGTACACAGTGTGTACAAAGTTTATAATTAGAGACTGAAACTGATCTTAACATTCTGTAGAATCTGAAATCGTAGTTTCTTGATCAGTATTAATTACACACCTGCACTGTTCTAATAACATTTCTATCCTGAAACTGATCTGATAATGAGCTGAAATGATTAGATATTTATACTGATCCATTACTGTTCCCATACTGATCCATTACTGTTCCGATACAGATTCAATACTGTTCCAATACTGATTCATTACTGTTCCAATACTGATCCATTACTGTTCCAATACTGATCCATTACTGTTCCAATACTGATCCGATAATGTTCCAATACTGATTCATTACTGTTCCAATACTGATCCATTACTGTTCCAATACTGATTCATTACTGTTCCCATACTGATCCATTACTGTTCCCATACTGATCCATTACTGTTCCAATACTGATCCATTACTGTTCCAATACTGATCCGATACTGTTCCCATACTAATCCATTACTGTTCCAATACTGATCCATTACTGTTCCAATACTGATCCATTACTGTTTCAATACTGATCCATTACTGTTTCAATACTGATCCATTACTGTTTCAATACTGATCCATTACTGTTCCCATACTGATCCATTACTGTTTCAATACTGATCCATTACTGTTCCAATACTGGTCTAATACTGTACCAATACTGATCCATTACTGTTCCAATACTGGTCTAATACTGTACCAATACTGATCCGATACTGTTTCAATACTGTTCTAATACCGATCTATTATTGTTCTAAATCACCTCACCTGATATTAATTTAACACTGATTGTTCTGACACTGTTCCTTCACTGATCTTTTACTCTATTGCTCTGATGATGTTACTACACTGTTCCGATGCTGTTCTTGGATTCCTGATCCGTTACACCGATCCAGTGTCCGTTCTGCTGGTGTTTTGATGCTGATAATCATTAAACTGATCAGATACTCTCATGTTATAATCCTGAACTGTACACTTTTATATACGCTTTTAACCCGAGACTGAGACTGTGTATGACTCCAGAACATTCATCATAAGGTTATTTTATAACAGTGTGGTTTTTAATCCAGCACTGACCCTCAAATCATTTCTAAAATACAGAAAAAATGTAGTATTAAAATTGTGGATTCTGTTCATTAATAACTGAGCAACTAATCCCAGTGTATGGAAATTCCATTATTCTCCCAGCGCAGAGAAGTAAAGGAATATAACCCTTGTTGCTATCTGAATAAAAACCTGTGGCTTTGAGCAGTTTCAGTCTATAATCAGTGCTAACGAACTGTTTCAGTAACTGGCCTTGAAACCTTCAGCTGGGGAGATTCGATATTGTGTGAACACAGAATTCTTTGAAACAGCCAGTTGTAGGAGAATGTTGCTTATCTGCAGTGCTGCATCCATTCCGTGTCAGAATTAGTGTCAGAATTGACCATCGCTGTCAATAATCCCTTCAGGTCTAACAACAAATAATTGGAATTCCTTGCTGCTGGCTGTCATGTGTCTGAGAAAAGCTCAAGTTGACACTGATGGGAACTTCTTGACTGGCAACAGTCATCTTTTATCTGCTGACATTTTCCATGAGAAAATTTATAAAGGAGGGGAATCGCTGATTATGTGACTCGGCCACTAATGAGGAACAGATAATGCAAGCTAAAGCAGGTGATATCACATAGGGCAAGTCTTAACCTGAATGTTACTTATGGAGCACTGCATAATGGAGATGGATCAAATTTAACTACGAAGTTTGAGACTAAAAAGCAGGCAATCTCTAAACATCTCGGCCTATGGCAGAGGAGAGAAGTGATGAAGTACAAATACTAGATTTTTCTGGTATCAGTTTTTGACTTCATTATTTATTTTTTTTACTTTTTACTTTCAGCAGAAGGCAGTAAGAAGTCTGGGGTTAACGTGGATGAGACAGAGGGAGTCAGTGATGTGAACATGACTGAGAACAGAGACATTCCTGATCATCATCGTCATCATCTTTCCTCTGTATTTGTTTTATATAGTGGATCTTTAGCCTGGATACATTTATAAGGTAACTAGGTTACTTTTGCCATTTCTGCTCATAAATCATATACCACTAATCCTGCAGGCCAAACTCAAAACTTCTTCATCTGGCTCAGTCTTGTCCATTCTTGTTCTCATAATAATCCTCAGTTTACCTGAAAGGTGCCTGTTGAACTTCCAGGCTGCTCCAGTTCTTTCAGCTTCTCTTGCTATGATGGTTCCTCCTCTGGTAAGCTCTCATCCCTAGACTGTGTTATCAGACTTCATTACTGAGATCCATCACTGAAACAGAACCTGCTTCACTGAAATCAGTCACAGCTACACTTATTTACTGACGTTTGTTTTTTGTTGTTGTTGTTGTTGTTTTTTAACTCTGACCTCTCCATGTTTTAGCATCTGCTAGTGCATTAGAATGGAAGGCTGCTTCAGTTTCTTCTGCCTTTTATACTTAAAATCTTTTATCCTCTTCAATACTAATGGTCTTTTGGTGTCCTGGGCCACTTTATTTCTTCCCACAGTGGTTTCTACATCGAAGACCACAACCCCACAACATCTCACCACTGTTCTTTACATTCAGACCTCCCTCCAGGAAACAATAACATATACGACTAACATTAATTCCATCTGTTTTTCAAACCTTATTGTCCTACATTTCTATTCACTCAATGACTTCTGTTCCTCTGTACCGGATTGAATCTGTACATATTTCTTTTCGTTATATTTACGCAGCACTCCTAAGCTATGCTCTCTTATGTATGTCGTCTAGAGATCTTTTCCGTTTTACTGCTTTTGTGACTGCAAGTGATTTTGTTTGCAGGTTTTATGAGATTGTCTGGGTGTAAACCAGATGCCTCGTTGAGACTCCTCCAATAAAATAAACTCATAGTTGTTTCCTACTACAGTACCTCTGGATTTCCGCTCTATCACTCTCAGTTACGCATCCCTAAAGCCAAGCTATAACCACTGAAATCTGCTCCTAAATGAAGCGCTTACGCATGGTTTATTGCTAATATCACCAAAAATAATCGAGTGATATGTCATTAAACTACTCGGCAAATAGGAGACAGAGTGGATTAAAGTCTTCTGTTTGCAGAGCGATGGAAGTTTGTGCTCAGTCATTATTGTTTGTGATAAAAGGAACACAATCAGGCCGCTTTCTCTTCCTCAGCACAAACCCACGACCACTCAAAGCTGATTTCTCTTTCATTCTGCCATCGATCTCGAGCTTTCTGAGCTCTGAGCCTCTCGTCCGACGCTCATCAGACATTGAAGCCTTTCCTGACATTTAAGGTTATCTGTAAGAGAGAGAGATAAATCTGATGAAAGAGCCTGTTGTGGTAGTCACACTGTGTCTGTCGGGAATGTCGAGAAGATCGATGGGAAGCCGTTACTCACACACTCGGGCACATTAACACGCGAGCGCGTCGCAGCGACTCGACACGTCCACGTACAGTAGCGTTTACAAACATCCCCTGGTTTACAGGTTACATATAATTAACGCTGCAAATCTACATCCGATTACATTTCCGCTAATTAATATTAATGCACATTTCACAGGGAATTACAAAGAAAATTACACACATAATTCAGCCATGAAGACTGGAGTATGAGAAAACCCTGGATTCCTGGATTTACTTTGGAAATTTCCATTTCAAGAGGATTAAATTGGAATGAAATGAAGTGAACTCATGCTAATCTAATTTTGCCCTGTCAGCAATTTTACAATCTTAGCTTCTAAGCTTTCGAACTTGCTGTCATTGTAACATCAATAAGCTATAATAAAACATTCGCATTGAATATGTGCAAAGAGAAAACTACAAATTAGTTTTACAGTCCGGAAGAATGCAGCTGGTTATGCTTGTTAGAGATTCAGGGTTTGGAAAATAGATGTCCAGTGCACACTGAGCTTAAAGTTCTTGTCTGGTCTCAAAAGGATTCTTTGCTTTTTATTTATTTTTTTGCACTTCAATGAATAATCATTTTATTGGTTTTATTGTATAATTGGCAAATATTGAACGTGTGGTTGATTAGCATTTAATTTAATAGAATGACAGCGTTAAATTAAAACAATAACTAACGTGCAAATTAGAAGGTAGAAATTAATATTCAGTTACGGAGATTAATATGCAGGTTATTCAGGGGAAATGACGGCCCTGGTCTGGGTTATGAGGAAGCTGTAACCGGCGCTATGCTATAACCTGGTTTCATTGCTGAGATACGAGCAGCCACTCTGCTGTAACCCACTTTTAGCACTGAAGACGTGAATCTTTTTGTGCGATACGAATCTGAACATAGACACTAAACGCTGCTGTGGTGCAGAATGTGATTTCTTCTACAGAACATTTAGATAAATGAGAAATAAATCAAATTTATGAACAGAAACGAGACCACAGACCGGTCATGTGCATCGTCTCTGTATTGTCACACAACATCATGGCTAAAAATCCAAACATTTCAGCTCTAGGTCAACACACGCAACACGAAATACGATGGGCAGATTTTACGCTTTTGGTTTTAGATGTTTATGAGATATTGTCTACTTCCAAAACCCCGACGATGATAAACACGTCACAACTCAGCTGTAATGTTTTATTTCTGAGGTGGTGGTAGCTCAGTGGTTAAGGCATTGGACAATGGCTTGGAAGGTCACAGGTTCAAATCCCACAACCACTGAGCTGCCACTGTTGGGCCCTTGAGCAAGACCCTTAACTCTTCCCTGCTCAGTTGTAAGTCGCTCTGGGTAAAGGCGTCTGCCAAATGCTGTAAATGTAAATTTCTGTCTCTGTCCTTTTGCTGTGTTTCATCTGGAGTGACTTTATTCAGATAAAGGTTTGTAGACACCTGAGCATAAAATCGCTATGTGATTTTTGATCATCTCATTCTACGTTTAGTTCCATTTGCTGTTATAATGTGCTTCACTCTTCTGGAAAGATGTTCCACTAGATGTTGTGGAGATTCATTCAGCTATGAGGGTGTTAATGAGGGCAGGTAGTGATGGAGGTGAGAAGGTGAGGAGGTTCCTGGGGTGCAGCATTTATTCCAAAGATATTCAATAGAGTTGGAGCTCTACAGCAGGAGATCTTCCACATCATCCAACCCATAAAAAACAGATCTTCATGGAGGTGGCTTTGTGCCAGAGGTGGTAAAAGTACACACATTCTTTACTTAAGTAGAAGTACAGATCCTCATGTTTTAAAATACTCGGGTAAAAGTTGAAGTACTGATTAAACTTTTTTACTCAAGTGAAAGTAAAGAAGTTTTGGCTCAGATATGTACTTAAGTAAAAAGTAGTTATTACTGCTACCTGTTTTAGCTGTTAACTGGACCTCACATCATATTAGATAGATGGATAGATAGATAGATGTGATAGCCTAGTGGGTTAATGTCAGGGTCCCCACGAGGATGAGTTTGAGGGTTTGATTCCTGCTCGAGCTGGTGGTTGCTGTGTTGGTAAATAAAACTTCTGGACCTTGTCCACTCTGAAAACAGTTGAATACTTGCGTTAAATACTTGCGTTGATGGGTTGAAAAGAAAGATAGACCTGTTCTAATCAAGCTTCCCAGCTTGTCCTTCCACATGGTTCAGTGGGTTAAGACTGGTATTTTGCTGTTGGTGGGGTTCAGGGTTCGAATCATGCTTTCTGTGTTTCTTTCTGGTCTGAATTTCTTGCTTTGAAGCATAAAACGAAGGATAAACCCCCCAAAAAAAGAAGGTGAGTTGTGGGACTTGATGGCTTTGTGGTAAAAGCCTTGCCTCTGAGCTCGGAGGTTGCTGGTTCAAATCTGGCTTGTCCCCACACTGGGTAGGTTGTGTGGAATTAGTGTGTGGTGAGCAATGGAGTTGGTGACTGTGAACAAACCCTGTGAAGACCTGCTGGGTTACAGCCTCACTCAAAAATTGAGTGTGACAGTTTTGCATTTTGGGGAGTGGGAAAATTTTATTAAATGAATTTTTGGCAGGAGCCTATGTCGAAACTTTTTTGGATGTTTTTGCTTCATAACCCCCTGTTTTCAGCTTCTTAGACGCCAGGGGGGCAGACGCCTGAATATTTCTCTATAAGCAATATAGAGCTCTATAGCAGATCTTCCACATCATCCAACCCATAAAAAACAGATCTTCATGGAGGTGGCTTTGTGCCAGAGGTGGTAAAAGTACACACATCCTTTACTTAAGTAGAAGTACAGATCCTCATGCTTTAAAATACTCGGGTAAAAGTTGAAGTACTGATTAAACTTTTTTACTCGAGTGAAAGTAAAGAAGTTTTGGCTCAGACATGTACTTCAGTAAAAAGTAGTTATTACTTCTACCTGTTTTAGCTGTTAACTGGACCTCACATCATATTAGATAGATAGATAGATAGATAGATAGATAGATAGATAGATAGATAGATAGATAGATAGATAGATAGATAGATAGATAGATAGATAGATAGATAGATAGATAGATAGATAGATAGATAGATAGATAGATAGATAGATAGATAGATAGATAGATAGATAGATAGATAGATGGATGGATGGCTGGATGGATGTGATAGCCTAGTGGGTTAATGTCAGGGTCCCCACGAGGATGAGTTTGAGAGTTTGATTCCTGCTCGAGCTGGTGGTTTCTGTGTTGGTAAATAAAACTTCTGGACCTTGTTCACTCTAAAAACATTTCAATTCTGTGTTGGATTAATTTCTTGATTTCCTGGTCTTTAATGAAAGATAACCCCACCAAAAAAAGCACTTCTGTGGTAGCTCAGTGGGTTAAGGCTTGTGCCTGAACATGGTCCTTAATATAGTCCATGCTGGTGATAAGGTTTCAAAGCCAGTCCTACATGCCTTCTTTCTTACTGCGCTGCCATCAAACAAAGTATGAACCCTCCAAAAAGCACACATGCTTTTCAGCAGTGGTCGCTCAGTGGTTTAAGGCTTGTGCCTCATCTAAACATGCTTCCCAGTCTGATCTCTTCCATGGTTCATCAGATTAAGGCTGGTGACTCGCTGATGGTGAGGATCAGGGTTTGAATCCTGCTAGTTGCGATGTCGGTTATGTTCCTGCTTCCTAAATCTTTCTTTAGCTTTATATTCTTGTGTTGATGGTTAAAAGGTAGATAGACCTGCTCTAAACAAACTTCCTGGCCTGTCTTCTCTGATGGTCCAGTGGGTTAAATCAGGTGTTGTGCTTTTGGTGGGGTTCAGGGTTCGAATCCTGCTTTCTGCCTGCCAGTCACGAACAGGATTCACTTCCTACATTTTTCTTTAGCGATATATTTTTGTTTTTAATGGGTTGAAAAGAAAGATAGACCTGCTCTAAACAAGCTTCCTAGCCTGTCCTCACCGATGGTTCAATGGGTTAACGTTGGTGTCTTGCTGGTGGTGGGGATCAGGGTTCAAATCCTGCTTTTTCCTGCTAGTCATGATATGGGTTTGCTTTCTAAGTCTGTCTTTAGCATTATATTCTTGTGTTGATGGTTTGAAAAAAAAAGATAGACCTGCTCTAAACAATCGCCGCAGCTTGTCCTTCCTGATAGTTCAGTGGGTTAAGACTGGTATTTTGCTGTTGGTGGGGTTCATGGTTTGAATCCTGCTTTCTGTGTTTCTTTCTGGTCTGAATTTTTTGCTTTGAAGCACGAAACGAAGGATAAACCCCCAAAAAAAAGAAGGTGTGTTGTGGGACTTGATGGCTTTGTGGTAAAAGCCTTGCCTCTGAGCTCAGAGGTTGCTGGTTCAAATCTGGCTTGTCCCCACACTGGGTAAATTGTGTGGAAATTAGTGTGTGGTGAGCAATGGATTGGGTGACTGTGAAGACCTGCTGGGTTATAGCCTAAGACACAGAAAAGAATAAAAGGTTTTGTATTTTTGGGGGAGGGAGGGAGAGAGAAGGTGGAGCAAAAATGTTCTCCGGAGCCTATGTTGAAACTTTTTTGCATGTTTTTGCCTCATAACCCCTGTTTTCACCTTCTCAGATGCCAGGGGGGCAGAGATGCCTGTATATTGCCCCCCTGGTTCAGGATACGCCCTCTGAAACCATCCACATCCGACCATCCACATCTGACCTTTCACGCAGCCATTTCTGACACCTTCCTCACTATGGTCACCGGAACCTTCCGCACTCTTAACTTTGAGCCCTGGCCGGGGTTTGAACCGGCAACCTCTCAACCCAGAGGTAAAGCTCTTCCAATTGAGCCACAGGATCTCCTGCAAGAGCCTGATTTTTAGGACCTTTTTTGGTTCTTTTATAAAACTTTTTTTAAAGGAAAGCTAAGGGGTAGGAATTGAACCGGGTGAGTCAGATAGCAGAGGCTGCATCACTAACCACTACACTACCAGAGGGGTGACAAACAAGGCTTTGTTTATTGGACTCTTGGCTTTTCTATAGGTAAGAGACCACTGTTTTCTCTTAGATCATGGTGGTAGAGGGTCAAAACTTCTCCTTCCTGTACATTCTCTCAGTTACTCGAAGTCTATGAGAAGTGACTCAGGTACAAGAACCACATCTCCAACACCTGCACCACTGATATACCATGATTTACCAGCAACCAATTTTAATGACCTTTTATTGTTCTGTTTTTAAAAACTTCTTATAATGTTCAATATGAAACTAGAGGAAAGAATCAAACCAGGAAAGTCTTTCATCATAGATCGCTAATGGCATTACTTCAAAACTCAAAACTTTGTTAGACGTGTAAATAAGCAGGAAAGACAGAGACAAAGACAAAGAGACACAGACACAGCTTTAGAAAGAGTGAGAAACAAATAGAGAGACAGCAAGAGAGAGACATATGCAGTGAGACAGAGACATTTACTAAATGAGCAGTAGTGAGTTAAGTGCTTGCTCAGGTGCCCAAAACTGGCAGCTTGGAGGTGTTAAACATGTATCATATTTACAGCATGTGATATGTATGTAAGCATATGTACAGTGATTAAATATAAAGGCTATATCAGTGCAGAGACGTGTGGACATCTTTAAGAGCCTTTGCTATGTTTCCACACGGACAGTTAATGAGGTGACACCGGAGAGACTGCACCTCTTCAAGTCAAGTCAGGAAGCTTATATATATAAAATTATAGACATTTTACAGATTTGAATGATGCATTGTTTTTATCTGTACGATCAATAAAGACAGTAATTTAAGTTTGTGTCGCCATTATGAGGGAAAAACCCACAAAAAAAATGGTGAAACAGAAATGCGCTGAATTCATAGCGTTAATAAAATTTTGTGCCGTTTACAATCATTTTAATTTTGACAGCCAAATATACATATATATACATACATACATACATACATACATATATATATACATATATAAGAAGATCCACATATAGAACACAAGCAGAGAAAAGATGATGATGATCAGGAATGTGTCTGTTCTCAGTCATGTTCTCATCACTGACTCCCTCTGTCTCATCCACATTAACCCCAAACTTCTTACTGCTTCTGTCTGCTGAATCTTATCTCCATAAACTAGTCTACATCTGTGGTGAGTGAGGGTCAGGACTTTATACACCAGCGGAGTGAAAAAGACGCGCAGTAACAGGAAATCAGTTGTTCGGCTGAAATCGGCGCTCAGTGAAAATAAAAAAAATATTTCACCAAATCAAATGGATTAAAACTAACGGTTTTGAAAATGTAAGAAGTAGAAAGTACAGACATTTGTGTAAAAATGTAATGAGTAAAAGTAAAAACTAAAAAATAAATAGTGGAGTAAAAAACTGATACCAGAAAAATCTACTGAAGTACAATAATGAAGTATTTGTACTCCGTTACTTCCCACCTCTGCTTTGTGCACAGGGTCATTGTCATGCTGGAACATTTGGGTGTCTACACAGTGTGTATATTAGATTAGAAAAGATTAGATTAGATTAGATTAAATAAAATAAAATCTATACCTTTATTCATCCCACAGTGGGGAAACAGCAGGTTTTCTGCAGTCTTCCTGATTATAAATGAATCGAAATCCAGGAAAGTATTTGTCTTTCTTTCTAAATACTGTTTATAATAGTAGTAAAATGACCAATTGAATCAGGTGAATCTAACATCATCCAAAGACTAGATTTATGACTGTATAATGCATGCAAATGTATGCATATTTAGTTAAAATGAGCCTCATTTGCATAAAAGCATGCAATATTTTCTGAAAGACTTCCAGTACAAAAAACCCCCAAAACAGATGGTATAATTTGTTACTGGACAGTGATTACTAGTAAATAATCCCATCTTGGTGATATAAAGACAAGGACAGGGCGTTTTCATGAAGGTGTTATGTGTTCTTGTGAATAAATGATGAGATTTGACAATTTCGAGAGTTTACAGTATATATTGTATATTAGATGAGGTTTTGAGACGATGGAATTTTAGTTGAGCTTGCACTTTCCAAAGCATTAAATAAAGAAGTACATGTAGACATTATGCAAATGCTGAACTCTATCTGGGTTCAAAGCACTCTTGGCCAGCAGCAGGAGCTCCACAAGAGCCATTACACCCATCATAATGGCTCTCTGCTGCCTTTTCCAAGCCAACAAAGAGGTTTCTGCTTACATGTCAATGAGATTGTAGTGGGAAAAAAAACACAGAGCAGAGGAAGAATGTGTGTCAGAGTTGGACTTTTCATCACATGCCTTTGATCTGCGAGGAAAAGAAGTGAAGAGTTTCTGCAATAAGGAAAAGGAATAGCGAGTTTTCCATATGAATGGGTTTGAATGAAAGTGATATGAAAATGAAGAACAGGAAAGATTGTAAGGTGCAGTCGGGTCAGAACGTCTGAGAAACGCCTCCGCTTACTGTTTTATTTCATCCGTTTGGTTTCAGAGCTCTGATACGTGCGGTGGCTGAAAAGTCGTCAGAAGTCCAAGTAAAATGTTGCCAAACAGATAAAACGTTCAGATCAGATTTCTGAGCTTCAAACAGGGTTTTCTAACACTTTCTGGTGTATGTGGTTGTGAGTCACGCTCCGGGTTTATCCAGATAAATTCCCAACTTTATGGATTGTTCTTCAGTTCAACCGAGTTCATATGGACCCAATATATGGTGTTCAACTTCTCCAGCCATTTGTGCTTCTTCCTCAAACTGTTACACGAAGGTGAAGGCACACAATTAAATCAGACGTCTTTAGATGCAGTAGTATGACATTTCCCATCACATGAATGAAGAGATCCAAACGTGTTCCAGCATGAATATTCCCCCCTGAAGAAGATCTGCTTTCCATGGGTTGGAGTGGAAGATCTCCTGCTTTAGAGCTTCAACTCTATTGAACACCTGATATATATTATTATAAGGTATATTTTATATATATATACTGTATTTATATGTATATTATGGGTGTTTGGTGTCTTTTAATGAACCAACAGTATAACATTCTCCCCACACAGAGTTCCTCCTGATTCTCACTGTGTCCTGGATCGAATGTTTCAGTTTACTGAAGATCTGTGTATTTATCTATCGTGTTTGTTAGGTTAAGCAAGAAAAGCAATAAAAGCTCTCCACAATGTGCATGGACAGCTGGATGGCTTTTTTAATTAGTGTACAAAGCAGAACAGATCCAAATCCAATGCTGCGTGTCTCCGAGTCGATAACGATCAGGAGACAGTCCGAGAGTGTAAACTTGACCAAAGGGCAATCTGAAAGCAGCCGGAGTAGAAGCGAAGCACAGGGTCAGAGAGCGCTCACACTCAGACCAGGCTGTGGGCTGAACGTTCTCACACAGTGGTCTTGTACAGTGTGTGATATAACAAACACCAAAGAGGAAAACAATGGATCATAAATATTCACTCAGATTTGTTTCTTCTTCTTTTCAAATAGACCTTTGGAACGCTGACTGCACCCTAGGAACCTCCTCACCTTCTCACCTCCATCACTGACTTTACTCACACCCTTATAGATGAATGAATCTCCACTAAATCTAGAGGAACATCTTCCCAGAAGAATGAAGCTCATTATAACAGCACATGGAGACTAAATGTGGAATTTGACGTATAAAAGCACATAGTGATCTAATGCTCTGGTGTCCTTTGGTCATATAGTGTCCAAAGGACACCAGAAGCTTTAACAAGGCTTAAACACAAACAAGGCTTTATAAAGATCAGCTGTGAGATGCTGGAGGATCCCATGGATTATCTCGAGACACTCTGTCCTCGTTTCTTTCACATTTTTAAGTTTTCTGAACCTGTATAAAGAAAAGACAGATTTCAGGTCTATTGGCATACACAATGTGTTTCTCCATTCTATATATTACTGCCATATGTTGACATTTATTCAGTTATGGAATGTGAGTAAATATTTCTATTTAAGGAACACGGAGCTCGAGTTAGCCGTTAGCCGTTACTCTTCCCTCCGAGGCGTGGTATCTAAAATTAAATCACTCTTTCCTGTTCCTCAGATCAAACACATTCGCTTTCTGGTTAAAATCAACTGCAAGCAGCAGCAGCAGCAGTGAAATTATCAGACTGACACTTTATTAAATGCTTTAAGTTCACGTCAGGTTTTTATTCACGCTGACGGAATGAATCTGGTGAAAAAGGACAAAATGTCCGAGACCACCGATTGATTTTATATTAAAGTCAGAT
Organism: Silurus meridionalis; assembly: GCF_014805685.1. Lineage (NCBI taxonomy): Eukaryota > Metazoa > Chordata > Actinopteri > Siluriformes > Siluridae > Silurus > Silurus meridionalis. The sequence continues at coordinate 765,042 of NC_060891.1, forward strand.
TTTCTCGGACAAGATTTTCTGTCTTTATAAATATAATACACACAGTTAGAAAGCAGAATGAGCTCCATTTTAACCCCAGACTGAGTGAGGACCGAGTGTGAATCTATTAGAAGTGTGATTTGTTTCATAGTTTATCAAAAATCTGCAATTTATATACGAATATAAATCCAATTCGAAGTCACTCTGACTTACTTCCCAGTTTTTACCAGAAAAAAAAATTAAAATTAAAAAATTAAAATTAAAATTAAAAATTAATAAATAAATAAATAAATAAATGAGTAAATATTAATCAATCATTTAGTGTTAAAATGAATGATGTTTGTAATTATTAATTTGAATATTAATAACATTTATATTAATTTAAATATCTTCTATAAATTTGATACATTTTCGATAAAATCTCTATACATTTTAATATTTAAAGATATTTAGAAAAATCTCTTTTAATATTTAAATATTTTTTAAATATATAAACATACCAAGGAAATAATGCAAACGATTTATTCAATTATATTTTAAAAAAAATATAGATGATATATATAGCTAAATTATATATAAAAACTTTAGAAAGTACAAATAAATTAGATAGAAATATTTATCTGCAAATATGCAGATTTCTATTTTTGATAAATATTTGTATAAAATGTATTTGGTTAAATAATAATGTAGTGAACAGAGGGAAATGAACCCTGAGTCTGTCGGAGGAAGTGCTACTCGATACCGGACCTCATGTCATCGCCTGTCGGTGCACACGTTCCAAATTTAGACGTATTGATCTCCAGAAACAGGATCTGTAGTTCAGCTTTGCTTTACAGTAAGTCATTTTCTCGAAATAGTTCTCATGAAGGATCTGTAGAACACAAAATATACACAACTTCCATTTCATACTTTAGAAAGTACATAATAATGAAGAGTCCTGAAATCCTGAGTTCCTGAAAAACAGCAGTTCTGACTGTAGTGCAGGTTTATACATTATAGAAACAAAAGTATTGGGACACCTGACTTTTTCAGCCATTTGAGGTTCTTCCCAAAACTGTAACCACAACGTTGGAGTCTTACAATTCTCCAGGACGTCTTTGGATCTGGTAGCGTTAAAGCGAACATTTTGACACCCAAATCTTTCCAGTTGAGCATCACAAATACACCGTATGGTCAAAGATTTGTGGACGCCTGAGCATTAGATCACTACGTGCTTTTTGCTGTTATAATAAGCTCCAATCTTCTGGGAAGATGTTCCTCTAGATTCAGTGGAGATTCATTAAGCTAGTGAGGAGGCCTGGGTTCAAATTCATCCCAAATGTGTTTAATAGTGTTGGAGCTCTATAGCAGGAGATCATCCACTCCAACCCATGGAACCTATCCAACCCATCTGCAGGGACATTGTCTCACGCTGGAAGAGTTTTGGGGCTCCGAGTTTAATTGAAGACAAATTTTATGCATACAAAGACGTCTGATACAATTATGTGCCCATAACCATTAGTCAGGTGTCCCAATACTTTTGCGTCTAGAGTGTAGATTTATACATATATGAATGAATATGGATGTTATTGGTTGTAATTACTTGCGGTTTATTATTTGATGTTATAAATGCAAGATGTTGAAATACAACTGCACTCTGTAGAAACAGTCTGGGGTCTTATATATTAGATGTTTTATAATTAGACACTTTTGATTGGATGAAGGGATTTTTTTAAATCAGACTCTCCCCAACTTAGCGTCATGCTCAAACAAACTTTAAATATTATCTTTAAATTTAATAAGCTCAAATATAACACTCTAAAACCAAGATCTCAGACTAAACGTTGGTCCTCTTCTCCTGATGAGCCGAGCAGAACAGGAAGACGAAGAAGACACTAATTAATTCAGCTTCCAGCTCGTTACTTATTCGTGCATGTTACAGCAGTTAATGGTGAACGCGCCGTACCTTCGTCTCCTTCACTTTCAATTACTCAGAAATTCTCCTTTTTTTTTTTTTCTCGTCCCTGGTATTCAGTCTGAGGTGTGAATATTATCTCAGGTGGCATTCGCCTTCTTCATCGCTACACCAGGCCACTTGATGGGAAGGAATCTGAAAATGAACATGCGGAAAAACCTCGACCAAATCCGGCTCCGGTGTGGGTTTTCATCACAGATCTTGACCTTTAAAAAAAATAATAAAATGAACACTAAGCGTTGCAGAAAATACCATCCGGATGGAGCAGGTGACCTTCAACAGGAAGGAAAGGCCAGAAATAAATAATAAATAAATCTCAGGAGGAGATGCAAAGTCCAGTGATTTCTACATAAATTCGGCAGATAAATTCGGCTAAAACTTGTTCATTAAATGTGTCAAAAACACCCAAAGACACAAAAAATAATGATTCAAAGGATGATTTTAAAAGTCAGTGATGAGAATTTAATGGCACACCATCTTTTGACCTTTAGGTGGTGAAGAGTCTGGAGTCTGTAGAAAGCAAGAGAAGGAATAAGCGTCAAAAAAAGAACAAATGCCAGGGCATGTCAGAACATCTCCTAGATATCCAGACACCATCTTCCAAAAAAAAAAATAAAATATGGCCTTGGAGCCCTGATGGTTACATCTAAGACAAAAAAAAGTTGTAGGACGTCTTTGGATGCAGTAGTATGAAATTTTTCCATCACTTGAACTATGAGACCCAAACCTGTTCCAGCATGACAATGCCCCTGTGCACAAAGCCAGCTCCATGAAGATCTGCTTTCCATGGGTTGGATGATGTGAAAGATCTCCTTCTATTGAGCTCCAACCCTATTAAACATCTGGGATGAATGTGAACACTGCACCCCAGGAACATTCTCACCTTCTCACCTACATCACTACCTGACTTTACTAACACCCTCGTAGCTGAATGAATCTCCACAACATCTAGTGGAACATCTTCCCAGAAGAGTGGGACTAATGAGACTACATGTGGAATGAGATGTTGATGTGTGAGCACATGCACATATAAAGTGTTTATACAAGTGCTTAGTAAGTGTGTATGTAAATCAGGTGCAGAGATCATGTGACATGACACTTGAGGGCGCAGTGGCTGATGGGAAACATGCATACACCATACATAATCCTGACACAGAGGAACCACGATGAATAAGCACACCTGGTAATCCTTGTCCTGAGGATTTACCTTTGACCTGTTCCAATGCACTGACCCTGGAGACTCCTTACTTCACGACTTAGCACACTAAATAAACCTTCTTTTATAAACACTGACACTTTCCATTGTTCTGAGAATGAATTTTCTCTCGGCTGTCTCACAGAGAAACCCCGATCTCCTAACAGCACTCATTTTATCCCCGTTATAATCTCTGGTGTAATTGCTAACACGTAATCATGTTTTGTTTTTTGCTAACGTCGTTTATCACGCTCGGCACAGAAACAAAGCTTAGCACTCGGATGATAGATTAAGGATGCTGAAGTGAAAATGATCATTACTCAAAGGGTCGGCACGGGCCGGCTGGCGGAAATCCGCTACATTTTTAAAAATAAAGGATGCTAATAAGCGTTCCAGTGGTGAGCGCGGTTTGACACGACGGTGTTGTTATAAGGGACGCGAGAGGTTAATAGCTGAATGTATGGTTAAGAGTGTAGCTGCGTGAGTGGTGCAGTAGCTGCTCAGCACAGACAGGCTGAAAAATGGAAGCAGAATTGATCATGATGGGAAATGATGCTCCGTTAATTTGCTTAATGTGACAGCGTGTCCATACACACACACACACACACACACACACACACACACACACACACACACACACACAGAGGTCAATGTCTGCAGTGTAACACGAGACAGAAATGGCAGAAAAGGTCATGTGACGTCTGTGAAGGCGCTCTTTCATTAGTGACCTTCTCTGTTCTCCTCTGTTCAGCTCGTTTCATTCACTATGCAATTAAACCCCTGAACATGATCTTCTCCACAACCCTCTGTTCCTTATATCCATCCCAAAGCTTCTGACTGTTATATTCACTTTATTATCTTATTTTCACAAGTTGGGACTCGATGGAAGACATGTTTAAGTTTCAACAAAGTTAAATTGTATCAGACGTCTTTTTGTGCTGGAGCATGAAGCTTTACCTTCACTTGAACCTTGAACCAGGAGACCCAAACCATGTTCCAGCATGACAATGCCCCCGTGCACAAAGCCACTACATTAAGATCTGCTTTCCATGGGTTGGAGTGGAAGATCTCTTGCTGTAGAGCTCTGGATGCACCCCAGGCCTGCTGACCTCATCTACATCAGTACCTGACTTTACTAACACCCTTGTAGCTGAGTGAATCTCCACAAATCTAGTGGAACATCATCTCAGAAGAGTGGAGCTCATTAAAACAGCACCAAATGTGGACTGAGATGTTCAGACAAGCGAAATGATTTCAAATTGGATTCCGTGCGGAATTAACCCCTGCAACGCCGTTGTTCCTCAGCAGTTCCAACCTTCAACCAAAAGTCAGACTCCTGGATTAGGAATAGAGTCATGTCTCTGCCTCGTCCTTGGCGTTACTGAGACGCACTCGGCTGCTCGATACGTGATGTAAATTCACTGTGTTTTGTCAGAGGTTTGATAAACTGCAGTGATGGTCAGCGTGGCTTTGGCTCGGATCCCGGTCGCGTCGCTGTAGAAGCTCTCCATCACTCATCATGAGCCAAGCGAGGGCGTGGTGGAGAACAGCAGCGAGAGGGACAGATGGGGAATGCATGCTGACTCATAAAAGTTCTGTTCTGTCATAAAGCGCCTGGAGTGTATTTCTCATCCACCTGCTTTCTGCTCGCTAAAAACGATCCGATCAAAAATATGATGCAATGAGACGAGAGTTTTGGGGTGAATGAAGGTCAGGGTGGGTAGTGGATGAAGGTTATGGTTTTATATGAATGTTGATATATTTCTATCTGCACCTCCATGGGCATCAAATTAGCATCAATTAGAGCTGCATTTAATGTCGCAAAATTTCC
>NC_060891.1:775000-777500 GCF_014805685.1 Silurus meridionalis
AAATCCTTTCAGCCGTATTGTATTGAGCTGCAAGTTTAAATCGAGTTAAATTGTTCTACAATACGAGCTTTAATTTCGGAATGCAAATGAGCGCACTTTCTGCTAATGATGATTTAAAAAGTCGTGTATCATTTTTTTTGCGCTTCAGGCTTGGCTGCTCGCTCGATTGGAACAGCTATGGAAACAATTAGCGTTATCCGTCGAAGCGTTTCAGGAAACGAATGGCGTGCGTTTAAACGTTTTTTTTTTGTTTTTTTGGGGGGTTTCATTTCAGTACAAGCGTCTTTAACATCATCACCTCTGGTTTAGCTGCACACGGGAATGCAACACAACACTGAAGTGAGTGCAGAAGAAGAGCATGGTCACTGCCCACATGATGATCAAAGCCAGGTGTGTGTGTGTGTGTGTGTGTGTGTGTGTGTGTGTGTGTAGAGATTTCTGGGTTAATTTTCCCTCTCAGTTTGTCTCTCAGGTGTGGTCGAGGTCCTTCATTTGAAACCTTTCACCATTTCGAACCCTCTTCAGCACAAATAAACATTTAACGAACTAAAATTGACATCCTCCAGAGGAGACATGGTCTTTTCACCGGCTATTTTCATTACTTTATCAACCCTCAGCAGGTGAACCTCTTAGATTACACCATCTCTGGACTCTGTCATGTGGATCGTACCATTTCTCTCTCTCTCTCTCTCTCTCTCTCTCTCTCTCTCTCTCAAGGTCATGGCCTGATTCCCCTGTAGGCTTTCCCATAAACCACATGTTTCCAGGGGCAACATCAGCGTCAGCTATACATTAGAGGATCCTGAATGAAGGATATTTTTATACCACAAGGGCGTTCCAGATGACTATTTTATTCCCCAGGTTTTAACTCATTTTTATGTTTGGTGAAATTACCTCCAAGGTGAGACGTATTTGCTGTAATACAAACCTCCAGTTGAGCACGGTGCATTAACACCTAAATGATGTGCTGCGGTTTCTCACGCTGGGTTCCACAGAACTGCTGAATTCTGGTTAGAGGAAAGTGTTGATTCATTTTCTTTAACAGCGGCTCGGAGTGTATTTATATTCATGCGCTCAATCGTTACTAATATGTTATGGTTTCTATAGCAACGGCTCATTGAGATGGACTTTAATTCATTAATTGGTGTGTAAGTAAGGAGTCTCCAGTGTCAGCGCTCTGTACTGATTGTTTAAAAAAAAAAGAAAAGATTTTCAACGTTATTTCTTTTTTTTCTCTAAAAAGTCTTTTTCCAGGGTATAATATTCCTCCAAAGTTCACCGACTCCGAGTTTGAATTTAGCCTGAGATTACAGAAGCTCCTGCACAAGATGAATATCCTCCAGAGGCAGGAGACACAGCAGAGTGTAGAGGAATGAAAGGGATCGATGATGTTCTCTGGATTATTGGCAGCTCTGCTCTTTTAGTTCCTGCATTCCGTCTGCACGTCTGGTGAAGATTTAGGATGCAGGTTGTATTCCGGGTTCTTCAGAGTGAGAGTGTGGAGATGTGATGCGACCTGTTTACTAAAGATACCAAACCAAGGTCATGAGATTGTAATGTCTTGCAGCTGATTTGATTTCAGTTTGATTTAATAAACAACTCGTGCTCGTGTTTGTGTTTGTGTTCGTGTTTGTCTGATGTGCTCTTCTGCGTTCCAGGTTTGAAGGATAAACTGCTGTAATTAATCCTCGTTTTATTCATAAAAAACCCAAAAGATGAGCGAGATCTCTGACTAGGACATGTTTACTGTCAGCGCTGAATCTGTTACACTGTTATATCACATATACATGCTGAGGCCAAATGTATTGATACACCTGAACTTTCCAGCCAAATGTGGTTCTTCTCCAAACTGTTACCACAAAGTCGGAGGCACACAATTGAATCTGACGTCTTTGGATCAGGAAGCATGACATGTTCCCTTCACTTGAACTAGGAGACCCAAACCTGTTCCAGCATGACACTGCCCCTGTGCACAAAGCCAGCTCCATGAAGATCTGCTTTCCATGGGTGTCAGTGATGTGGAAGATCTCCTGCTATAGAGCTCCAACACTATTGAACACCTTTGGGATAAATGTGAACACTGACTGCACCCCAGGAACCTCCTCACCTTCTCACCTACATCACTACCTGACTTTACTAACTGACAGTAGTGGAACATCTTTCCAGAAAAGTTTTTTTTGTACTTTTAGCTAGAAATATTCCAAACAACGTGTTTTTCATTAGGACTTTTTTGTGGTTAATAGTTGAGTAGAAGATCATCCACAGATCTCTGTGTGGTACGTGATTTTAATGCATGAGGCAGAGCTTCAGAACTTTGAAGGAATGAAGAATTCAGCAACACTTCTCTTATTATTAACCAGCAGCTGTAAAATAAAACCAGAAAAATTATCCGGCTGGATTAAATGTTTTGGCTAAAAAGAAAAAAAAAAAAAAACTCCATGGGTGTTGCATAAGTTTGTACACCCTTTAACTTAGTAAAGCAGTAATGCACTTTTCATGG
>NC_060891.1:782500-802500 GCF_014805685.1 Silurus meridionalis
AGCTCTCTAGAGGCTGGTGTGATCAGCTGAGCGTTCCATCCACACTGAGCTTCCTGACCTGCAGCTGATCTACAGAAAACAGTGCTGCAGGAAGATACTGCAGATCCTCAGCCATCTAAACACAGCCAAATGCTTCCTCTCTCTGAGTGAATGAGGAGGAGCTTCTTTCCTCGATTAATTCAGGCTCTCAACCAGGCGAACAACCAGAAGTCTAGAGTTTAGACTGATACACACAACAGCCATTACCTCAATCCTGATTTTTCTTTCCACATGCGCTGAATGTAAATTTTGCAGACAAAGTGCAGCCTTTTTCTTATAGGGTTTATCTTTTGTTATATATTTCAGCCAGTAAAGAGAGAAATGACTGAAATAACCAAAGAAAGATAAAGAAATAATCTGATCAAAAAACTTGAAACAGGACTTGAATCCTGATCCGGTAATCAAAGATGCATAAAACGCAACCCATTGAGCCACCAAGGATGAACATCTGTGCAGTTTTTTAAAAGCTCTATATTTTATTTATGACTCCAACAGCATGTGAAACTATTGATAATAAAAGACACTGATATTTTACCTGAACCAGGACTCCACTGTTTGGTGGTCGCCTCTTAGAACTCAAGCCTGAGAATCATGAAACTGTCACTGTTTATGATAAACTGTTTAAAACATCCCATGAACTGTTGTAGCTCAGTGGTGAACTTCTTACATCACTGATCTCAGTGGTTTCAGCTGAGACAGAACAGATCGGTTACAGTCCCACCCACGTCCAGTACCTCCTGCACCCCTGAGAGAGGTACCAACTGAGATTCAGACCAAAAAGAGGCATCTGAGCCATCAGAGCTCATTGAACTTGTTTAGTGTTTAGTTGTTCGAAATTCACCTGCTGATGGCGTTAACATGAAGCATGGACAGGATGTGACAGTTTAGAAAGAAGCCTGAAAATTAGAAAAGCTGAAGCTCAGAGGTGAAGATCTCACCTCACATCCCTGAGATCTTCAGACTGTTTTCCTCTGCTGTACTGACTGACTGCTGACCATCATCACTAATAATGCAAGCACTGAAAATTATATACAAATAAATAACAAAATTTAAAAAACAGTGGATTTTCTCTTCTTTCACAATCCCTGCTATAATTTAGTGTACAGTCCTACTCAGATGTTGAACCAAGCTCTACACCTGACACAGGTATAAACTGAGATTCACAACTATGACAGATACAGACATTTAACCCCGTGAACATCAGAGCTGATCAATCACAACCATTCTCTAGGAGGTTTATCGTTTGTTTTATACCTCCACCAGCAGAAAGAAATTATCAATACAGAAAGACACACTTACAAAACCTGAAACAGAACTGAAGCCTTAATCATCAGATCAAAGAGACACAAGTCTCAACCCACTGATCCACCAAAGCTCACAGCCTTCTGTCTTCTTTAGGGGGTTTATCTCTTGTTTAAAACACCAGCAATAAGTGAAATCATTGACCAGGGAAGGCACTTATTTTACCAGAACCAGAACTCAACCCATTTGGTTTGTCAGCGCACAAGACTGGGGGAATCTTGAATTCTTTATAAACTGTTTAAAAAAAACCTTAAACTTTGAAGTGTTGCAGCTCAAAGTTAAAGTTCTCACAATTATTCATACATAAAAGTAAATAAAGTTTGTCCTTCATAATCTGTGGCTCAGTAAATAAAGGGTGTGTAGGACTTTCTCTTTTTTTTTTACAGTCCAATTCAAGTCTGGAAACAAGGTCTAACCTGAGACAGATATGAACTGAAGTTCACACCCGAGACAGATGAAGACATTTAACCTACTGAGCCATCAGAGCTGACAGGTCAGAAACTATTTTGAGAGGGTTATCTTGTGTTTTATACCAGCAGAGTAACACACACACACATAGTATTAGAAGGATTAAAATCACCTCAACCAAGATGTTAAAACTGATCAATATCCTCAGCAAAGCATTGGAATTTCCCAATGAACCCTCAGTAACAACAAGCTGCTCGCTGTTTAGAAGGTTGATCTTTCATCACACACCTCTGTATGGTGCTAAATTTAACACGAATTTATGAGTCTCGAGCATGAAAACAGACACTCACTCACTCACAGTCTAATGAGCTACCAGGGCTTCACCAGATGCTTGGAGTTCCTAAAGTTTTTTCTACTTTCGAGTTATTTTTCTTCAGAGCTCAAGATCATTTAGAAGATAAAAATTCCCTGATTGTGGGCTCAGACCACAGAAGACACCTGAAGACACACAATTACATGTGGACATTATATAAACACCCAGATTCACAGATACACTACAACTGTTCCCCAATCAATCACAGGAAAACAGAATCAATACTTTAAGCAGTGTGATACGAGTGTGTGAGCACAGACAATGCTGGAATTTACTAACTGTAAGAAGAAGGTGTAGATGTTTGTAGACGTGAGCCAAATCTGGTGAAGGCTGGAGAAAATATAGACAAGGAACAGTGAAAAGTTGGCTTTAAACATGTTATAGAAACCTTTGTTAAAGTCATTCAAGAGATATTGCAAAACGTCATGATTGGCAGATTCACTTTGGGCAAACTGCATTTAATCTACGGCCCAAATCAGACTTACGGAGGCACTTAAGCGCTGGAGGTTCTTGGCCTAAATTTGGTCACAGTGTTCATTAGACTCTTCTCAATCAGTGTGCCAAATTTCACAAGTTTTAGTAGATGTTTCTCAGAAATAGGGAAAGAGACACCTAGTAGGGTGTAGCAGCTTCTACACTAATAAATAACTTTGACTTACAAACTATTACTTCAAATTCGAACAATACCGTTTGCAAAGCTTTTTTACAGTCATCATGAATTAAAACTAATTCTAATAAAAGGTCTTTTCTGAAACTTAAGTGTTCAGTCTGAATCTCCATGATGATGATGAGGCAGAGTAGAGAACGGAGAACATAAAGAGGATAAGAAGTGGGAAAACCCCATCGTTTCCCTGTTAAAAACACACTACTTAGGGTTTTATATATAAAATATAGGGGAGCATAAGCCATTAACTTCTACAATGTTTACCCAGAACCAGCTGCTGGTGTTTTAGTGATGTGTGAAATTCACTTTATTTTCTTGTTAAAGCTCGTTTTAAAGGCTGCGTAAACAAACTGATGGAGAAAATGAGCTGCAAAACAAAGCAGCTCGTAAAGAAATCAATTATATCGGTAATAAATCAGTCAAATCTGATGCAGTTTAATTAGAGTCCATCTGCCTCAGGATCAGACCAGTCTAATGTCAACATCATGTTATATTAGATCAGATATGATGTCATTTTGTCATTATCTATGTATCCAGTGCTAAAATTGGATGATTTCCGATCCGAATTATATAATATTAGATCGGACGATGTCTGAATTCAGCATTTGGTGAATGTTCACATACCGATAATGACAAAATGATATTATATTTATTATTTATTATCATTAATTGAAGAATAACATTTTGAACATTGGTTATTTAGTAAATATTATTATTTAATATTTTATATAAAATCCTATTTTTAAATAAAGTAAAATAAATGACATGTAAAGTATTCATGTAATGAAACTATTTTGTTACACAGGGATAAAATGTGTGTTAGATTAAAAAAAATCTCAAAGTTAAACATTGCTTTTATTTCAACTGCTTATTAAATAAAAGCTTGAACAAACATTACATGTCAGGTGTTGAAGGACGGCTTTACACAGATATTAATGTGCACTTTTTCAGCATTAATGGTTGTGTATAAAAAGCTCCTGATGTAGAAGAGAGAAGCGATGTAAGTGCCTCTCCACGGCCTCTTTGAACAAAAAAAGAACTAATCGGTAAAAGTGAACATGTAGAAAAACTAAAAAGGGCCGAAACGCCGTATTTCATTAAGAGCCGTCATTAGTAGGGTGAAAAAAAAACACATTAGGGAGGAATGATTAGGACGGCGAGACCTCTGTTGGCTCATTGAACCTGGTGCATTGTGGGTAAGATTAATGGCTTTTAACGTCTTGCCTTTACACTTTCCTGTGTTCGTTCTAAATAATATTCGTCTGCGCTTCCACATGATTAATGACCTTCTCCGTGCAATCTATTAAAATTCAATTACACAAGATTTTTTCCAATAGAGCACCTGAACTCCACTGCTCAAACACCAGCACACTCCAACCAAATCACTTTTATGAACTTTCTTCTCTCTCTCTCTCTCTCTCTCTCTCTCTGGCCAGGGAAGATAACATGAGGAAAACACAGATGATTTTCGATTCCTCAGCATCATAAACACACAAACGGTTTTAATGACGGCTCTTCGTCAGGATGACACGCAGCACATGCACGCTGGAATATAAACCAGTTTACTCTAAATGTGTGTCACCAATTAGTGAGTCCAGCTTTGTTTACGATACGCAGTGACTGGACAGGAAACCTCAGGGTTTTAGGTGAAAAATGTTCTAGTATCACTACAGGTAGTGCTATGTGTGTGTGTGTGTGTGTGTGTGTGTGTGTGTGTGTGTGTGTGTGTGTTGTGTGTATATGGGAAGATGTTCCACTAGATTACCTCAAGTCAGTAAAGTCAGGTAGTGGTGTAGGTGAGAAGGTGAGGAGGTTCCTGGGGTGCAGTCAACGTTCACATTCATCCCAAAGGTGATCAATAGGTTTGGAGCTCTATAGCAGGAGATCTTCCACTCCAACAATTGTAAAGCAGATCTTCATGAAGCTGGCTTTGCACAGGGGCATTCTCATGCTGGAACAGTTTTGGGTCTCCTAATTAAAGTGAAGGAAAGATTTCATGCTACATCATCCAAATACATCCGACACAACTGTGTACCTCCTTAATTGGGGGTGTGGTCTTTTCTGTCATGTGACTGGAACATCACATTTTTCTACCAAGAAAAAACACAAACCAGGATATGGAGGTGCAGAATTTTCACACAGCATTGAACCATTTGAGGTTCAGCACCAAGGACATTATCTTCTCCACACACACACACACACACACACACACACACACACACACACACACACACCAATAAAAAAAAACACCAATAAAATAATATGAAAAAGATGGCAATAAATAATATATCTCCCACCTGAAAAGTAAACTTCCGCATTTAAATTAATTTTTAATAACTGCTGAAATAAACAGAACCTTTAGAACCTCTGAAATGACTGCATGTGGTCCTGGAACAGTGTGTGTTGAGTTGATGTGTGTAAGTGTGTGTAATGCGGCATTAGTGGTGTGTAAAAAGCGAGGCCGTGACTCCCTCATTTAAATGTCATGAGTCCATTAACCTGAATGCCCAGACGCTCAAGTGTGTGTGTGTGTGTGTGTGTGTGTGTGTGTGTGTGTGTGTGTGTGTGTGTTTATATGACATTTCATGAGGAAAATATCATCCCCAAAAATAGCCAGAGTGAGAGCGAGAACACACACTGACAAGCTTCATGTTTATCATTCAGCTCTCAGACACACATCTGAAAACTGAATCTAGATTAAATATTCATATATATACATACAATATCTCACAAAAGTAAGTGCACCCCTCACATTTCAGCAAACATTTTATTATATCTTCTCAGGGGGACAATACTATAGAATGTATAGTGAAATATGGACATATTTTAGTGTAGTCAGTGTGCAGATTTACTGCCCTCTGAAAAGAACTCAACATACAGCTGTTATTGTCTAAATAACTGCCAATTAAAGTGAGTACACCCTCAGTGATAACAGCTGTACGTCGTGTAAACATGCAAAGCCGCATGTTCTATTCATTATGTTCATGATTTTGTCTGCTTAAAGAACCATACAAATGTGTGTATCTTGTAATAGAGCAGATAAAATTCGGTGCTTTGAGTTCAGTTCTCTCACACTGACCACTGAATGTTCTACATTATATTCGATTTTAGATTAGATTCAACTTTATTGTCATTACACATGTACAAGTACAAGGCAACGAGTACGAGTACAGTGTTACATGATTTACATAAATTAAATAGAATTGAATATAGGATTATAAAAAGTCATGGTAAATGGACGTCATGGTAAAGACCCTGTGAGAATTTAAGAATTATGTTAAGACTGAATGTTGAGTTATTTCCAGAGGGCAGTAAATCTGTACTGTTTTACAATCTGCACATTAATACTCTAAAATATATCCACGAGTTATTTCTATAGTAATGTCCTTCGAGAAGATGCTAAAATGTTTGCTGAAATGTGTAGAGGTATATATATATATATATATATATATATATATATATGTGTGTGCTTTTTTTCATATTTTTTATCAATTGTAAAAAATTAATTAAAAAATGAAATGGAAATTAAAATCTAATTGTATATATATATATATATATATATATAATATTATATTACTGTATATTCAATTATTCTATTTCACACATCACATTCTCTACATTTCTCTACATTCACAACATTCTCTACTTCATTTAAATATCACTCAGTGTTTAACTTAGTTCTGGTTTAGTGATTTGATTGGACCAAATGCATTCCACAGGTTTTTTCTCTTCATTATAAAGACACTGAGGCATTTCACTGTGTATCTGTGACACCACTTAATACTGTAGTTCTCAACAGTCTCACCGCAACAGTTACTACAGTAGCGTAAGAGACGTTGCATACATTAAATTTTTCATTCATGTGAAACTTCTAACTAATAACAAAACAATAATTTAGACTTAAAATATTAAGATGTCGCCTCGGGGTCACTTATTAGTGATACGAGGTGGGATCAAGAAGTTTGGAGATGGTGCTTACTGGTGCTACACTGACCACGTGTCTGCTTTCGTTACCACGTCTACGGTTTCATCATAGACACAAGTGCACAAGAGCAAAGGTGAAATTCTGTGTGAAACTGATCAAATCTTCTACACAGGTGTTTGATATGAAATAAGTTTGACATACGACGATGCTGCAACGAGGCGTTCGAGATGTTTTGGGCGAAGAACTTCACTGGAACATGAAGACCTACAATTCAAACATTTCAACATTAACAATATCAGAGTGTTACAGATTAAAGCTTTTTAAAATAATGATTATGATTTGTATATGAAATTATTTTATATAATTGTGTTTCATGGTCTTTTGGACTCTTAAACATCCATGTGAATTAAATGAGCTAAGCTGCTATAGCATGCTGAAGGTTACTGAATGTATCCTGGTGCTGAATGTACGTCTCTTTATGACAAGTTTATTCAACCCATAAGTCATGCAACAGCTTCATAATGGACATTAGGCCTTTAAAGTCTCTCTCTCTCTCTCTCTCTCTCTCTCGAGATTGACCAGTTTATCTTTAAAAGTTATAATAATAAGCAAAAAAAAAAAGCTTTTACACTCAGGTTCTCGAAAAATGGTCCACTTGTGACTGGTTATATTACAAAATATTTCCTCTTCCGAAGCAAGAAACCGTACTCCAAACCCCATAATGTCTTTTTTAGTTAATTTCAGTAATCATAATCATCGCTCTCCATTAGCACTAGAACATTACACCACTGGATTATTTAACACTCTCAGATCTCAGATTTAAAAGCGTGTGGAAGGGAAAAAAAATCCTTTTAACTCTGCATCGTTAAATATGAATAAATAAAGAAGGGAAGATTAACATTACCGCTCTCACGTTCGGATTTGAATGAGAAAACCTCGACGTGAATGTGCGCACTGGGTTTTCTCGCTCTTCACGTTTATTTTATTTTATTTTATTTTTTTTATGACCGTTCTCCACCACGTCGTCCTTTGTGTCATCGTTAATAGATTTAAAGTACGACTCGGGTGAAATTTGCTACTCAAAGCTACCGTTAAAGCCTGCGATTCAATTACTTCATAAAAAAAAAGAAGCGATTTATGTATAATCCAGTGAAAATGAAGCCCTGTGGAGGCTTTAGGAGGATCTCTGCTCATAGCCCGTGGTGGCAATTTGCTGACTGTGACTCCTTTAACCACACGTCATTTATTCACTGAGAAGACGGAGTGATGCTTCTAATAGCAGTAGATGAATAATGCATGAACCAGCTGAGAATTTGTCTTTTTCTTATATTTTTAGGGCAAAAGTTATTCAAATTTCAGCTGATAAAGTCTACAAGCCACACCCACTTTTACTTGATTGACAGCTGACTGACTAATCCCTTTGCAAATGCTCAGATATGTTATTAATTCTCCTGCTTTTGAAGGACAGTGTCACTGTACAGTGTGATCAGCAATGATGACTCCAACAAGAACATCGAAAGGAAACACAGGCATGATGGAGCTCTGGGATATAAAGTTGCCAGCCACATCACCATCGACAAATTTGAGTGAACAGATGAGAGTTAAAGGGCGACAACATCCAAACATCCCGAAACTCTCTAGAACTATGATCCCTCCAGATCTGCTCCTCTACCTGCAGTGCTTTATAAGAGAAAGTTCCACCCCCTGCTGAAGTCTTCACTATTCAAGGTACCAACAAATGACCTGCACCTTCTGATTGAAGTAGGTGTGGCAGATCATAAAAGACCAAAAATGTTCTACGGCACGAAACTATTCAGTTTTTTTTTAAAGTAATAATTACTAATTTATAATCCAGACAATGTAAAGTGAAGTTTTATGTTTGAAAACATTTGTATATGTGCATAATAAAAGAAAAGAAAGCTGAAAAAATCATATAAAAACGTCTTTTTCTCTGTGCGTGTGTATGTATATGTACGAGTATCTTTGGCTCTACTCGGTGTGTAGGTGTTTTTGTTTCTCCTGCACAAATTTCACATAAAGCCTTCGAAGCTGTGTGATAAAAGTCTCTCATCTCAGCCTGCTCACGTCGCTGTAATTGGATTCAGAGCTGCGAGCGCTGTGAGGTGACAGCGAGGTGTGTGACGGTCGCTTTCCTTCTTTCGCTGTGTCGCAGAGATGAGCGGAGACAAGTTTACTCACGGATTCGGCCATTTACACACATTACACAACGCTGTCACCATTATTCCCTTTGTGTATCTAACGCTGAAGACGAGCTGACCTTAAACACACCAGTCACACAGAGGAAACAGGAAATACCCTGTCAAACATATTACAGTCGCAATATCGCTTTTACCCCAAAACATCATCGATCACACAGCAAAACCAATTCAGCTAACACACTGCGCCTGAGTCCTGGATGCTGATTGGTCAGAAGGTGTTTTGTAGAACCTCAGTTCTGACAGTAGTGCAGGTTTATATTAATGCACTTGTTCAAAAAAGTTATCGTTTCCATAGTAACTGCTCCAAAGTTAGGGCAAATCTATGCTTTACTAACACACACACACACACACACACACACACACACACACACACACACACACACACACACACACACACACACACGCCATACACAGTCTTCAAATATAAATTTGTAGAATAATTTGTAGCTCCACCTACTTTCAGCAAAAACAGCCAATTTGCACAAGAATCATTTTCGGAAATAAAGACAGAGATGATCGTTTTGTCCTGAGGTTCCTGATGAAACTGTAAATAGAGAACGTCTGCTGAATAAAAGAGAGATGCTGAGAAACTCATACAAATCAAACAGGGCTTGAGATGAAAGGAAGAGATGGAGGGAAAGACATGAAGCTGGAGGAAGGGCAGAGAAAAGAGTGCAAGGTGACGGAGTGACGTCTCGACTGATGAATGAATCTGCACTGAAAACACAAACGCTTGCCTTCAGTCGCTCACATGAGAAGGGAGAAGGAAAGAAGGATAAAATGATGGAAGGTTAAATAGAAAGGAAACAGAGAGAGAGAGAGAGAGAGAGCGAGAGAGAGAGCGAGAGACAGAGAAAGAGAGCAGCTACATCCAAAAGTCTCAGTATAATCTAATCAAGTCAACAAACAGCAAAAATGTGACTTCTCTCTCTCTCTCTCTCTCTCTCTCTCTCTCTCTCTCTCTTTTCAGGTGTACATGTAAAATAAGGCAGAGTTACACTAAACCTCTGATTGTCCTCATTTCTGCTGGTGGGTTTAATGACCTACAATAACGTTAACATAATGAGACACTTACAACCTTTTCTCTTATAAAACACTCGTTTATTTCAGAGCGAGTGCAGAAGGGTGGAAAGAAACCATCAAGTCGCCTCCAGGCCACGATCTTGTGAAGAAGGGATGAGAAATTTGCTACAAAGAAAAAAAGAAAGAAAAAGAAAGAAAGAAAGAACAAGGGGTTTATCGCTGCTATAACACACAGTAAAGGAGATCAGTGTGATGTCTCAAGGTTTCCTTCACATTCCATCTGCTTAACAATCCTTATTTCTCTCTCTCTCTCTCTCTCTCTCTCTCTCTCTCGTTAAACATGCTCCTGAGGTACCAGTGACCAGTGTTCCTGTCTTTTTCTCCTTCTAGGATCTGTGAGCTGTACCTCTGGATGGAGTTCTCTTCATGTGGAGACACTCTGACAGTTACATCAACAACCTAAAGATCCATGAAGTTTCTGAGCCACTTAAGAACTTTCAGGATGGATTTGGACTGTAATTAAATGGTCACAGTGACTCGGCTTCACACCAGACCTCATCACACCACGACGTCCAGAATTCCGACTTCCAGTTTCTCAGAATCGGATAAAAACCTGCGGAATGTTTCAGACGCAACTCTGCATTCATTAATCATTTTTCCCCTCACACGGGTTCTTCAGTTACACAAATAAAAAGCTACTGTTAGAGCGTCCTAATGCCTCGGGCTCTCCAGGTACTATAGCACACACGCACACACGCACACACACACGCACACACACACACACACACACACACACACACACACACACACACACACACACAAATACACAAAAACAGATACTAAATTCAAACACACAGACACACTAAACACATACTTAACACATACAAACTGAACACAAAATCACACACACTAAACACACACCTGATAGAGACACGCAAAATACAAAAAAACACACAAATACACACAGACACACATACACTCTAACACACTAAACACACATATAACACAGCCTTAACACACAGACACACACATTGAAGGAACACACACACACACACACACACACACACACACACACACACACACACACACACACACACACACACAGTGGTTGACATGCTGCTACCTGAGCTGTTTGATTGGTACGTGTGACACACGCATTAACACGTGGGGTGACGAGGCACAGATCTGCTCCAGTTCTCCGTGTTTGAGGAAGAGACAAATGTGTGGAGGAAAGTGTGAAAGTTGTCCTACTGAATGAAGACTCGGTTCTGCTGATGGACTTCCTCCCACTGAGACACCACACTCTTTCAGCGAGACATGGACGTGACATCTTTTAGTTTTAAAAACCTTTTTTCCTTCAGACAGCAACGTCTACAGCTGCTCCTGCTCCTGCTCCTGTAGGCAACACTGACTCAACTGCGTGAAAGTCAGGATTCAGGACAGAAGCGAATCTCCGGCTTTCAGTTTTCTTACCGGAAAAAACTTTTACTTTTCACAGAAGAAGAAAAGAACACATTATTAACGCTGTATTGTTATGGAGCATGTAGAGTTTAAACACAACTACACAAACCTGCAGTGTGACAGACGGAGCACAGACACAACAATCACAAGTCAAGTACTGACTATATCCCAACACAACACAACACAACACCACACAACACAACAAAGTTCAACACAGTACAACACAAAACAACACCTTACAATACAACACCTAACAACACAACACCACACACAACACAACACAACAAAGTTCAACACAGTACAACACAACACCACAACACAGTACAACACAACACAACACAGTACAACACCACACAACACCACACAACACAGTACAACACAGTACAACACCACACAACACAGTACAACACAACACCACACAACACAACACAGTACAACACCACACAACACAACACCACACCTCACAACACAACACAGTACAACACGATGCAACACAACACAACACCACACCACACCTCACAACACAACACAACACAACACAGTACAGCACGATGCAACACAACACCACACCTCACAACGTGATGCAACAATTCACACAACCGAACGCATGAGAAGAAGAGGATGAAAAGGAAGAGGAGAAGAGGATGTGGAAAAGAAGAAGAAGACAAAGAATAGGTGTGGCAGAGGAGGAGTAGAAGAAGTGTATGAAAAGAAGGAAGAGATAAAGAGGACGTGGAGGAGAAGAAGGCGGAGGAAGACAATGAGTAGGAGAAGAAGAGGATGTGGAGAAAGAGAAGCAGAAGAAAAGGATGTAAAGGAAGAAGAGAAGAAGAAAGAGAATAAGAGGATGTGGAGTAGAAAGAGATAAAAAGGATGTGTGGAAGAGGAAGAAAAGAAAAGGAGGAGGGGTTGTAGGAGCAGTAGGAGCAGGATTATTTCCCAGTGTGCCACAGGAGGACGAGGAGGGAAATGGGTGGAGGTTGTGACCTTGCTGCTCTCACATCCATCATGTGCAGGATGATTGGCAGGTGGCGATCTGTCAGTCCTGCTGAATGAAGAGGCGTGTGAGAGTCGCAGCTGTCGCTCTTCCTTTACACACAGGAGAGATGATGAAGGAGTTCGGCTTCTCACCTGACGAGACAAGACGAGACGTGACGAGCTTCTCTAAAGCCACGTGTGAAAACTCACAACACACTTTACTCTTCACTGCTCCTCACACTAACAAAAGCAGAAACTTTTAATGAGGTGCGACTGCAACACACACACACACACACACACACACACACACACACACACACACACACACACACATACACACACACACATGCCACTTGCTGCTCAATGTCGGATTCTAAGTGATCAGAAGGTGTTCATTTCAAAATCTTCTCATCCCAAACTGAATAATAAAAAAGAGATGGAATAAATGAACTCAGACATAAATATGGAAACTCAGAACTCATCCTGATACATTAATGAGAAATCATAGAGAGGTGAAGAAAGAAAGAAAGAAAGAAAGAAAGAAAGAAAGAAAGAAAGAAAGAAAGAAAGAAAGAAAGAAAGAAAGAAAGAAAGAATCACCTCAAATCGACTCATAAAATCTCATATTACCTCACAGACTGTAGAATATTCTCATTGTATTTTATATACTGTACATTAATGCTTCATATCATCTCATACTGTATGTTTTCATATCACCTTATATACTGTATTATAATGCCTTATTATCTCATAGTGTATAATATAGTCTCTAATCACCTTATTCACTGTTATTTGCCTCATATAACCTCATATACCATATTATAATGCCTTATTACCTAATATACCAAATCATATGCCTCATATTACCTAATATACCATATCATATGCCTCATATTACCTCTTATACCATATCATATGCCTCATATTACCTCTTATACCACATCATATGCCTCATATTACCTCTTATACCATATCATATGCCTCATATTTCCTCTTATACCACATCATATGCCTCATATTACCTCTTATACCATATCATATGCCTCATATTACCTCTTATACCATATCATATGCCTCATATTACCTCATATACCATATCATATGCCTCATATTACCTCATATACTATATTATATGCCTCATATTACCTCTTATACCACATCATATGCCTCATATTACCTCATATACTATATTATAATGCCTCATATTACCTCATATACTATATTATATGCCTCATATTACCTCTTATACCACATCATATGCCTCATATTACCTCATATACTATATCATATGCCTCATATTACCTCATATACTATATTATATGCCTCATATTACCTCTTATTCCATATCATATGCCTCATATTACCTCATATACTATATCATATGCCTCATATTACCTCATATACTATATTATATGCCTCATATTACCTCTTATTCCATATCATATGCCTCATATTACCTCTTATACCATATCATATGCCTCATATTACCTCTTATACCACATCATATGCCTCATATTACCTCTTATACCATATCATATGCCTCATATTACCTCTTATACCACATCATATGCCTCATATTACCTCTTATACCATATCATATGCCTCATATTACCTCTTATATCACATCATATGCCTCATATTACCTCTTATACCATATCATATGCCTCATATTACCTCATATACCATATCATATGCCTCATATTACCTCATATACCATATCATATGCCTCATATTACCTCATATACCATATCATATGCCTCATATTACCTCATATACCATATCATATGCCTCATATTACCTCATATACTATATCATATGCCTCATATTACCTCATATACTAAATTATATGCCTCATATTACCTCTTATTCCATATCATATGCCTCATATTACCTCTTATACCATATCATATGCCTCATATTACCTCTTATACCACATCATATGCCTCATAATACCTCTTATACCATATCATATGCCTCATATTACCTCTTATACCACATCATATGCCTCATAATACCTCTTATACCACATCATATGCCTTATATTACCTCTTATACCATATCATATGCCTCATATTACCTCTTATACCACATCATATGCCTCATAATACCTCTTATACCATATCATATGCCTCATATTACCTCTTATACCACATCATATGCCTCATATTACCTCTTATACCACATCATATGCCTCATATTACCTCTTATACCATATCATATGCCTCATATTACCTCATATACTATATTATATGCCTCATATTACCTCATATTCCATATCATATGCCTCATATTACCTCTTATACCACATCATATGCCTCATATTACCTCATATACTATATTATAATGCCTCATATTACCTCATATACTATATTATAATGCCTCATATTACCTCATATACCACATCATATGCCTCATATTACCTCATATACTATATTATAATGCCTCATATTACCTCATATTCCATATCATATGCCTCATATTACCTCTTATACCATATAATATGCCTCATATTACCTCATATACCATATCATATGCCTCATATTACCTCTTATACCACATCATATGCCTCATAATACCTCTTATACCACATCATATGCCTTATATTACCTCTTATACCATATCATATGCCTCATATTACCTCTTATACCATATCATATGCCTCATATTACCTCATATACTATATTATATGCCTCATATTACCTCATATTCCATATCATATGCCTCATATTACCTCTTATACCACATCATATGCCTCATATTACCTCATATACTATATTATAATGCCTCATATTACCTCATATACTATATTATAATGCCTCATATTACCTCATATACCACATCATATGCCTCATATTACCTCATATACTATATTATAATGCCTCATATTACCTCATATTCCATATCATATGCCTCATATTACCTCTTATACCATATAATATGCCTCATATTACCTCATATACCATATCATATGCCTCATATTACCTCTTATTCCATATCATATGCCTCATATTACCTCTTATTCCATATCATATGCCTCATATTACCTCATATACTATATTATAATGAATCATATTACCTTATATACTATATTATAATGCCTCATATTACCTCTTATACCATATCATATGCCTCATATTACCTTATATAATGTATTGACACATATCATTTCATATACTGTATAATATTGCTTTATACTACCTCATATTTACCAGTATAATATTATAATGCCTCATATTAGTGCCTACTCACTATGAAGAAAGGAAAGAAAGGAGGGGAGGAAGAAAGGAAACTTGGAACTGTTATTCATAGTAAACTCTCTGCTGACATTAAAGTTCCCTTGAGGAACAACTAAACAAACCGTTAGTGTTGAGGATTTTAAGAGCAGGGATATTAAGGCTTGTAAATGTGTTTATGATCGGAAAAAAAGTTAAAAATCCAGTTAAAAGAAGTTGTCAGATTTGTTTTCATTAAAAGCCGAGGAAAGCAGGAAGTGGAACCGGTGCAATTGGTCCCGGTTCTAATGTAATATTGTTGTTAAATGTGCGTTTGGGGCCTCTTAATGTGACTGGGTCGATGTTGAATATGAAGTGGGAGGCTGAGTCAGTGTGTAATTAAACACGGCTGGAGGGAGTCTGGGGTTTTATTCAGCGCTCAGTTAGTGCAGAGGAGCAGCTCGCGTCATCCAGGTTAACCAAAAATGTACAGAAAAGACTAAATGCCTCATAACACTGGTTAACACCTCATATAACACCTCATACTGTCTCATAATGTCCCATAACACCTCATACACCGCCTCATTCTGTCTCATAACGCACCATTACACCTCATACACCGCCTCATTCTGTCTCATAATGCCTCATAACACCTCATACACCGCCTCATTCTGTCTCATAATGCCTCATAACACCTCATACACCGCCTCATTCTGTCTCATAATGCCCCATAACTCCTTTTATCGGCATATTATATCTCATAACGCACCATAACACCACATACACCACCTCATTCTGTCTCATATTGCCCCATAACACTTCATTCTGTCTCATAATGCCTCATAGCACCTCATACAGTAGATCACCTGAAATTCTTCAGACAGTTATGTAACACTTTAAAATGCTCTAACAGCCCTTTATAAT
This sequence comes from Silurus meridionalis, assembly GCF_014805685.1. Classification (NCBI taxonomy): domain Eukaryota; kingdom Metazoa; phylum Chordata; class Actinopteri; order Siluriformes; family Siluridae; genus Silurus; species Silurus meridionalis. The sequence goes on from NC_060891.1 coordinate 799,029, forward strand.
AATAATAATTAATAATGCCTATATTTTGTCTCATAACACCTCAAAATACTTAATATATTGTTTCATAATGCCTTATACTTATGTATCTTAATAAAAGCTTATAATGCCTAATAATGTTTCATATATCACTTTATTTTGTCTCTCACCACCTATACTGCATCAAAATACCCTATGATCTCATAGCAACTCAGAATGTCTCAAATATTATCTTTAAATGCCTCAACATGCCTCATATAGTTACACTCATCTTAATGAATGCTCATAATGCTCAATAACACTTCATATTGCCTCCCATATTGAAATCTCATATTTGTCATAATATCTTATATACTGTATTATAACAATTCACCTTTTGTATAATAATGCCATATTTTCTTATAAAGTGCATAACAGTGCATAACAACCACACACTCACACAATCAATCAATCGATCAATCAATCAATAAAACAATGACTAAAGAAATAAGGGAAGTTAGAAAGAAAAGGGACAAAGACACACAGACACACACACACACACACACACACACACACACACACACACACACACACACACACACACACACACACGCACACACACACAAGAATAATAAATATAATGCATTTACACGTGAGTGTGTGTGTGTGATAGCAGTGAAGCACGTGACACCTCTCCAGATTGGAGTTTCGCCGCTCACTGCTTTAATTATTTCACTTCAGCGTCTCAGACAGATGGAGCCGCTGTCACAGAGAGACGACTAATTTCCCCGACGTTGTTACGTTTCCTCACACACGCTGTGTTTCACTACAATAAACCTCTCTGACAGATCTAATCCCTCTGCTGCAAATCACCAACTCCTCACTGGAGGAAGAGGAAAAAGGAGGAAGAAAAGAAGGGAGGATAGAAGGAGAAATGTAAGTTGAAATGAAAGGATGAAGAAGATGCATGAAAGAAAGAATGAAGACCAGATGATGAAGATAAAGGAAGGTATACGGGGAAGAACATGGCAGCCTTGTCTTCCATCACTAATGCTTTCTTTATCAATGCGGCTGAAAGCTTCTTACGTCATTCAGATCCACAGCTCTAAGATCCTGATCTCCATCACCAGCACAATATTCATCTCAAAATATTCAACAAAATCGAGAAACTAGTTGCTACAAATGCAGGTGCCACCAGTCGTCTTCTTCGACTTCATTGACACGGTGTTACTGATGTGAAGCAGCCGATTGTTACCAAACACCAAGTAACTACATTAGAGTACATTTATGATTCATTCACAAACTGTTCAACATTAAACTTCTGGTTACATTAAAACTGACCTTCATGTGGGAGATCACAGGGATGTTACATGGGAATATTTGAGTCAGTGTGTAATGGTGAAGAACAGATCAAACAAGTCAAGTGATGGAAGGGTTGGAAAGAAATCTCCTGCTCTCTGTAAAAGTATTTAATATTTCTCAAATACAAAACTACAGTAGTTTATTTTGATACACGGTGCGACTGCTGGACTTTGGTGTTTGTTTTGAGAAACTGTACTTAAAGTTAAAGCATTTGGTATTTGATTTTAAAATACATTTTGATGTATCTTCTCACACACACACACACACACACACACACACACACACACACACACACACTCATTTATCCAGCCATGACTTCATACCACTCTCTCACACACACACACACACACACACACACACACACACACACACACACACACACACACACATTAACACACACTCATTTATCCAGCCATGAATTCACACCACTCACACACACACACACACACACCACTCTCACACACACACACACACACACACACACACACACACACACACACACACACATTTATCCAGCCATGACTTCACACACACACACACACACACACACATACACACACACTTATTTATCCAGCCATGACTTCACACCACTCACACACACACACACACACACACACACACACACACACACACACACACACACACACACACACACATTTATCCAGCCATGACTTCACACCACTCACACTCACACACACACACACACACACACACACACACACACACACACACACACACACACACACATTTATCCAGCCATGACTTCACCACTCACACTCACACACACACACACACACACACACACACACACACACACACACATTTATCCAGCCATGACTTCACACCACTCACACACACACACACACACACACACACACACACACACACACACACACACATTAACACACACTTATTTATCCAGCCATGACTTCACATCACTCACACACACACACACACACACACACACACACACACACACACACACACACCACTCACTCACACACACACACACACACACACTTATTTATCCAGCCATGACTTTGCACCACTCACACACACACACACACACACACACACACACTAATTTATCCAGCCATTACTTCACACCACTCACACACACACACACACACACACACACACACACACACACACACACCTATTTATCCAGCCATGATTTACACACACACACACAACACACACACACACACACACACACACACACACCCATTTATCCAGCAATGACTTCACACCACACACACACACACACACACACACACAAACTCTCAGGTGTGCTCAGGTTTGTATTAGGTGTTAATGCAGTACTGTGAGAGTGGATGGAGAACCAGTGCAGGAACCCTACAGAACGCATCCCCCCCCCCCTCTCTGTATCTCTTCAAAGCTTTTCTTGAGAATAAACGATATGTTTTTTTCTCTTCATGGTGATGAGAGAGTGTGTGATCTCTCGGCACCGGCGCGGCACTGAGCGCTGAGAACCCGTCGCTTTAATGAGTCAGAGCGAGACGGCGTGATGATAATTGGTCGATATAAAACTCGTCCCGTTCTTTTGTTGATGTTCCACGTCGACGTTCCTAATTAAGAGTTGGCAGGAAACAAAAGCGCTGTGAGTATAAACAGCAGTGTTTGATTACAAAATTACAAATGGCGTGTCGACTGATTCCGCCGAAGCCGCGAGACGTCATAACTTATCTCTTTAATGAAACGCTCCACGGCACGAGTTCGGGACATGAGATTATTCTAATGGCTGCTAAATCACCGCGTCTTCATTGTTGCGTCTACAACAACCTCCGTTTCAAAGCTCCAGTCTCACAGCGCTTTTTACAACAATGTGCTGCAGGATAATTACACATGATCTTTCATTTTAATGAAAATTATGGGTTCCTTCACTTTCTTCTGCTTTTTTTTAAATACAAAGAAACGAGGGAATTCACAAACGACAAGAAAGACAATCAAATATCCAAGTGAATAAAAAAATGTAGGAGGTTCAAAAAATTTATGCTGTTTTTTTTTTTTTTTTTTTAAACAAAGACACAAAGAAAGACATTTAAATACCTACAGAAAAATAATATAAAAATCTTTGAAAAAAGTAAAACATATACTGAATTGATGCCTTTTTCTTTTCTTCATTTAGTTACTT
>NC_060891.1:805000-840000 GCF_014805685.1 Silurus meridionalis
ATCATTCAATTTTTCTTTTTTCTTTTTTTTGTACTCCGCCCCCCCCCAACTGGAATCGCTTCTTTTGCTTATTTACATCTCACTGCAGGATTTATCCTCGACGTGTTTTCCCATCTGCAACCCTGATAATCACCGTGTGAACTGCATAATTGCTCGCTAGCAGTTTAAAGCACAATAAAGTGGCTCGCTTTGACAGCAGTAACGACTCCACAACTCTTAAAACTCACAAAGCTACAGATTAATGAAGCACTCGCTTTAAGAGTTTTTCCACGAAGCACAGAAAGACTGAGCACCAACTGGGACTTTGTCGCTTTAGGAACATGGATGATCTCTTTTTTATAACAGACTGATAAACACTCTATGAACAAAAGTTTGTGGACACCTGGGAATTAGATTTTTGAACATCCCATTCCACATTTAGTCCCTATTTGCTGTAATAATGAGTTTCACTCGTCTGGGAAGATGTTACAATAGATTTTGTGGAGGTTCCTTCAGCTACAAGGGTGTTAGTAAAGTCAGGTAGTGATGTTGGTGAGAAGGTGAGGAGGTTCCTGGGGTGCAGTCAGCGTTCAAATTTACCCCAAAGGTGTTCAATCGGGTTGGAGCTCTATAGCAGGAGATCTTCCACTCTGACCCATGTAAAGCAGATCTTCATGGAGCTGGTTTTGTGCACAGGAACATCGCCATGCTGGAACCTCTTTGGGTCTCTGGTTCAAATAAAGTGAAAAAGTTTAAATGCTACCACTTCTAATTTTGTACTTTAACAGTTTGGGAAGAAGCACATCTGGCTGGAAAAGTCAGGCATCCCGATTCTCTTGTCCATTTTGTGTAATTTAAGTGTAGAGCTCAGAAAAAAAAAAAAGATTCTGAGAATGGAAACTTTCCAAACAGAAATGATGATTTCGTTGCAGATGCTGAATATTTCAGATCAATCTTACAGAACACATCTGGTTCTACATGTGGATCACTTGGTCAGAGAGAGAACTGAAGGAACATCTCAGTGTTAGATTGTAGTGCAGTTTTGAATCAGCACATATTTGCTCTGTTCCAGACTTTCTGCTGCCTTTTTCCATCGCTATACTTTCACAAGTGCCATTCGCCATTTCAGCAAACAGACACGTTTTTTTATTAAATGATCATTAAATCTCTCTGCAGAGCATGGACGCACTTCTAGGAGCCTGTCAGGGAGGGAAGAAAAATCGCTCCTTGTGTGGGAGCGCCAGGCGGTCACCCCTATTTGCGAAGGAATATTGATTGGATCACACGGGATAGAGATGAAGTGAGAACATCAGGCTTCTGCAGGTGGGGATTGTGGGTAATAAGTCAAAGGCACTGCAGGAGAACGAGCAGAGAGAGAAAAGACGACTGCTGCGGACCTGCCATGGGGAAATGAAACTCCGGCTATTGTGAGGAAAGACAAAAATAAAAGGCTGAGAAAGAGAGAGAGAGAGAGAGAGAGAGAGAGAGAGAGAGAGAGAGAGAGACCGCTGGGAAAGAGGGAGGCTGAAAGACGAAGGGGGGAAGAAACTAAATAAAAAGAAAAAAAGCAATGGAAAGAGAAAGAGCGAGAGAGAGAGAGAGAGAGAGAGAGAGAGAGAGAGAGAGAGAGAGATTTTAACAGCAATCCCATGAGAGACAAAGTGCAGCAGAAAGGAATAACATCACACCAAAGCTTTTAATCTCTGCACAGTAAAAAAAAGAAGTATAATGCATATATTTATATATTTATATATTAAATGAACGTGGGATCAAAGTGAACATGTGTTTCATTGCTGTATTTCCTTTAACCCAGTGTGGTCCCTCACGTCATCATCACTGAGATTATGTTCCTCTTAAAATCTTTGGAACATGAGGATTTCGTGATATAACGAAACGTGATTTGGATCAATCAAATTGTACAGATTATGCAGTCTGTTTAAGATCAAATGTTTGTGGACACCTGAGCATAAGATTACATTCCACATTTAGTTCCACTTTTCTGCGAAGATGTTCCTCTAGATCCCTCTTTAAAATGTTCCTCAAGATTTGTGATTATTCAACCACAAGTGTGTTAGTAAAGTCAGGTGTAGGTGAGAAGGTGTGGAGGCCTGGGGTGCAGTCAGCGTTCATCCTAAAGGTGTTCATTAGAGCTCTATAGCAGAAGATCTTCTACTCCAACCCATGTACAGCAGATCTTCAGCTGGCTTTGTGCACAGGAAAATTACCATGCTGAAACAGGTTTGGGTCTCCTAGTTCAAGTGAAGGAAAAATGTATTTCCACCAAACCCAAAGATGTTCTACACAATTGTGTGCCTCCAACTTGATGCTAATAGTCTGTGGAGGAACCACGTATGGTCAGGTGTCCCATTACATTTGTCCATATAATATATTATTCTGTTGTTTACACAAACATACAAAACTCCTGATGTGTTTTTAAATCTTGTTGGATTTACATCTGATGGAAATGAGTTGGATGTATCTCCCTCTCCTACTAACTTCACTTCCTTTTTTTTAAACTTCATTAGAAGACCATGCTCCTGGGATCTCCTGTATATTAGCACAGGCAGACACACGTACAGGTTGTTCCCATTTCTTTACTCGGACGCCCTGAAACTGCTCCCTCTGTGAATTTATGGTGGGTTTAATAATTTCCATTGAGATTCTTCAGCATGTTTTATTTGGCACTTCTTCAGCACCTTTCTAATTAAATCTTTTCTACTTTATTTTAGTGCCGACGCTGCACTCTAGAAAATTCCCTGGATGTTTGACGTGAATACAAACATGCTAGAAATCTGTACAAACATCACGGCTTCACATTCCGTCAGCTCAAGTATGTGGAAGAGGGCAGATAGCGTTCCTCCAAGTGTGATAGGCCGGCCTGTGGTGCAGCGTGAAGCAGCTGTACGTGACTCTGTAGAAACGTGTGCTGATGTGTGATAGGGCAGTCAGATAATGGATGAGATCAACTAAGAGTGAAAAACTACAGCAAACATCTAATCAAGCGAACATTAGTTCTGCATCACTTCTATGATTCTAAAATAAAAGAACATTTTTTTCATGTTTTCTTCCTCTTATTGCACACAATTACCAAAAATTACAATTTGTTTATATGTTAAATATAATATATACACTTCTGCACTTACATTTTGTTTCTGATTTACATTTGTAAATCGTTACACACATTATAGTGATTTTTCAATATTTTCTGAATGGGGGTGAATACTTATGCACAGTACGGTAAATTAGGTTTTACATGCATGATGATATTCAATTACAATTAATGCTAAAAGTACAGGACAATATTTGGGAAAAGATTCTTAACATTTCACTATGCTGTGAAACCGTATCTACAGTATCTCACATACCTTTTACCCCCAACAGCCGTCTAGACTTTAAATCCAGCCATGAGAACAACCACAGAGAAAACGGCAACAAGAGAAAATATACAATATATCCAAGATTCATCCAGAAAACTCATTACAAGTGCTTTCCCCACAAAATAAACTGCCTTTCCAAAGGTTTAAAACAGACAAACGAGCTGCTGGAAGAAAGTCCACAGTGAATAAATGTGGATTAATGATGCCCTTCATTATCTACAACATGTCCTCGCACCCACTGTCTCAGGAGTGTAAGTTTCAATATGATTTGTTATAATACTCTCTTATTTATCACAGGACTGCACTGAAGGACACGAGTCCAGCACAGTGGAGTCTTTTCTCTTTCCTTCCCTTCCCTTTCTCTTCTCTTCTTTTCCACACAATATACAACATATTATATATATATATATATATATACAATATTCAATATACTTAACATTTTACACATAAAATATAAGCTATAAAATATAGCATTTGAGTCATTCTGTTCCGTTAATTTTTTATATAATTTATCATTTTTTAATTGTAATATTAAAAAGCAGTCCTTATATAAGTATAAAATCACTAACAGTTACGTTTTGGACTGGAAGCTCCGCCCCTTGTCCTGATCTCGTATCAATAAATAAAAAACAACGTTGATACAGTTATTACACTGAAATTAACAGACTTTTAGTCTTAAAATTTTTATTTAATTGTTTTTAATTTATTCAAATGATTTATTTAATTTATTTAAATTTTATTCATTTATCCTAATTAATTTAGTTAATTTAAATGATTATTTTATTAACAAGAATGTAATAATAACATGATATTATATTAAATGAAGTAAAGTTGATTCGATATTATGAAATTATTGTATTTATTTATTGTAAATTATTTTGTGAATTTGTTTTATTTATTGTGCTTTTAATATTTACTAGCTTGGTGCTAAATAAAATAAGATATTTCAGATATAAATAAATAATAATTATTATTATTAATATAATTATTATTACTATATATATTAATCTTACAATCATCATCCACATTCTTTGTTAAGTCCAGCGTCCTCCTGGATCACAGTAATTGGTTGTGGTATTTGATTAGCTGTACAGCGCGGTTCTCCGTACCGGTTCTAGCAGCAGGGAGGTTTATTGAGCGTATCGACGAGACAGAGCTAAAAAGTTTCTCTCTCTGACACACGCTGACACTCGGCCAATTATTTTCCATGACAAACGTTGTTGCTGCGTCTTTCTGTAACGAGACGACATCATTCTGCCACAACGATTAGAACAAAATCTGTGCATCTGTAAAAATTCAAACTATTTAAATTATTCAGTACTTTATCCAAAACCCTGTTATTAAAAAGGTCCCTGGACACACAGCACTGCTCTTCACACTTCCATGTTCTCTTACACGTTACTGTACTTTTACACTGATCTGTCAGATACTCTGTATATTGTGTTCTATTTAACACGCGTATTGTCTATATTGTGTTGTATTGTCTATATTGTGTTGTATTGTTTATATTGTGTTGTATTGTCTATATTGTGTTGTATTGTCTATATTGTGTTGTATTGTCTATATTGTGTTGTATTGTATTGTCTATATTGTGTTGTATTATATTATCTATATTGTGTCTATATTGTGTTATATTACCTATATTATGTTGTATTATATTATCTATATTGTGTTGTATTATCTATATTATTATTATCTATATTATATTGTATTATCTATATTGTGTTGTATGTCTATATTGTGTTATATTATCTATATTATATTATTATATTATCTATATTGTGTTATATTATCTATATTATTTATATTATGTTATATTACCTATATTATTATTTATATTGTCTATATTGTCTATATTATATTGTCTATATTGTCTATATTATATTGTATTATCTATATTGTGTTGTATTATCTATATTGTGTTATTATCTATATTGTGCTATATTGTTTATATTGTGCTATATTACCTATATTGTGTTATATTATCTATATTGTATTGTATATTATCTATATTATGTTGTATTATCTATATTGTGTTGTATTGTTTATATTGTGCTATATTGTCTATATTATCTATATTATGTCTTATTGTGTCATATTGTCCATACTCTCTAATTGTCTATATTATTGTTGTATTATCTATATTATGTTATATTATCTATATTGTGTCTATATTGTGTTATATTATTGTCTATATTGTGTTGTATTGTCTATATTATATATTGTGTTATTGTCTATATTGTGCTGTATTATTTATATTGTGCTGTATTATCTATATTATGTCTTATTGTGTCATATTGTCCATACTGTCTCTAATTATCTATATTATGTTATATTATCTATATTGTGTTATATTATTTATATTGTGCTGTATTGTCTATATTGTATTGTCTATATTATGTATTGTCTATATTGTCTATATTGTGTCTTATTGTGTCGTATTGTCTAAATTGTGTCTTATTGTGTCGTATTGTCTATATTGTGTTGTATTACCTATATTGTGTTATATTGTCTATATTATGTTATATTATCTATATTATGTGTTGTATTGTCTATATTGTGTTGTATTACCTATATTGTGTTATATTGTCTATATTATGTTGTATTATATTATCTATATTGTGTTGTATTGTCTATATTGTGCTATATTACCTATATTGTGTTGTATATTATCTATATTGTGTTGTATTGTATATTATCTATATTATATTATTATTATCTATATTATTGTTATATTATCTATATTGTGTTGTATATTGTCTATATTGTGCTATATTACCTATATTATGTTATATTATCTATATTATGTTGTATTATCTATATTGTGTTATATTGTCTATATTGTGCTGTATTGTTTATATTGTGCTATATTGTCTATATTGTGTCTTATTGTGTCATATTGTCCATACTGTCTCTAATTATCTATATTGTATTGTCTATATTGTGTTGTATTGTCTATATTGTGTTGTGTTGTATTGTCTATATTGTGTTGTATTGTCTATATTGTGTTGTATTGTCTATATTGTGCTGTATTGTTTATATTGTGCTGTATTGTCTATATTGTGTCTTATTGTGTCATATTGTCCATACTGTCTCTAATTGTCTATATTGTGTTGTATTGTCTATATTGTGTTGTATTGTTTATATTGTGCTGTATTGTCTATATTGTGTCTTATTGTGTCGTATTGTCTATATTGTGTTGTATTGTCTATATTGTGTTGTATTGTCTATATTGTGTTGTATTGTCTATATTGTGTTGTATTGTCTATATTGTGTCATTTTGTCTATATTATGTATTATTGTCTATATTGTGTCTTATTGTTTATATTGTGTCATTTTGTCTATATTTTGTCTATTGTCTATATTGTGTATTATTGTCTATATTGTGTCCTATTGTGTCATATTGTCCATACTGTCTCTAATTGTCTATATACTGTCTCTAATTGTCTATATTGTGTTGTATTGTCTATATTGTGTTGTGTTGTATTATCTATATTGTGTTGTATTATTTATATTATCTATATTGTATTGTATTATCTATATTATTGTCTATATTGTGTCTTATTGTTTATATTGTGCTGTATTGTCTATATTGTGTCTTATTGTGTCATATTGTCCATACTGTCTCTAATTGTCTATATTGTGTTGTATTGTCTATATTGTGTTGTATTATTTATATTGTGCTGTATTGTCTATATTGTGTCTTATTGTGTCGTATTGTCTAAATTGTGTCTTATTGTGTCGTATTGTCTATATTGTGTCGTATTGTCTATATTGTGTTGTATTGTCTATATTGTGTCATTTTGTCTATATTATGTATTATTGTCTATATTGTGTCTTATTGTTTATATTGTGTCATTTTGTCTATATTTTGTCTATTGTCTATATTGTGTATTATTGTCTATATTGTGTCCTATTGTGTCATATTGTCCATACTGTCTCTAATTGTCTATATACTGTCTCTAATTGTCTATATTGTGTTGTATTGTCTATATTGTGTTGTGTTGTATTGTATTATCTATATTGTGTTGTATTGTCTATATTGTGTTGTATTGTCTATATTGTGCTGTATTGTTTATATTGTGCTGTATTGTCTATATTGTGTCTTATTGTGTCATATTGTCCATACTGTCTCTAATTGTCTATATTGTGTTGTATTGTCTATATTGTGTTGTATTGTTTATATTGTGCTGTATTGTCTATATTGTGTCTTATTGTGTCGTATTGTCTATATTGTGTCTTATTGTGTCGTATTGTCTATATTGTGTCGTATTGTCTATATTGTGTTGTATTGTCTATATTGTGTCATTTTGTCTATATTATGTATTATTGTCTATATTGTATTGTCTATATTGTATTGTATTATCTATATTGTGTCATTTTGTCTATATTTTGTCTATTGTCTATATTGTGTATTATTGTCTATATTGTGTCCTATTGTGTCATATTGTCCATACTGTCTCTAATTGTCTATATACTGTCTCTAATTGTCTATATTGTGTTGTATTGTCTATATTGTGTTGTATTGTCAATAATAAAAAAGTGCATTGCATTAATTAGATTTATTTAATTAGATTTTTCATAAAATATTATTTAACCAAGTAGTGATTTTATTTTATATTGTTTTAAAAAATATAAAATGTTCAAATGTTGATGATCACAAATAAAAATAATAATAAACTGCATTAATAAAAAAATGACAGGCCATTTTATGTTTTGCATTTCTTCCCCCCACTAACCGTAAACTAAAAAAACGAGGTAATATTGATATAATAAAATAACATTAGACCCCTAACAGATGGGGAATAGATTGTTAATATGACAGCGGTATGTTTGTCGTAGTAACTTTAGGAGTGTGGTAAAGGGACCCGTGTTTATAGCTGCTATAAGACAAGACAAGCACAATCTACTCAGATAAGAACTACACTCTTTGGACAAAAGTATTGTGTCACCTGAAGACATGAAGAAACAAACCTGTTCCAGCATGAGAACGCCCGTGTACACAAAGCCAGCTCCATGAAGATCTACTTTCCATGGGTTGGAGTGGAAGATCTCCTGCTACAGAGCTTCAACCCTATTAAACAACTCCAGGATGAATGTGAACGCTGACTGCACCCCAGGAAGCTCCTCACCTCCTAATCTACATCACTATCTGACTTTACTATCACCCTTGTGTCTGAAAGAATCTCACACAAATCTGCACAAAATCTAGTGGAACATCTTCCCAGAAGAGTGGAGCTCATTGTAACAGCAAATAGGACTAAATCCTATGATCAGTTGTCTACAAACTTTTATCTGTATATTGTATGACAAGTAACACATAAACATTTGAAGACACGCTGTTAAAATAAATAATCACCTTCAGGATAGTAACAGTATCTTCGCATCTTCACTTGGACATTTTAAAGGCCACACTTGGTTGTGCAGAAGAAACAGAGATCTGCAGTAACTCTCTCTCTATACAGTGGAGCCTCTACAGGATTTTGTTGAACCTGTTGCTCCATCCTCCGCAGAGACGCGTTTGTTCGGAGATTAGCGGCTAATAACGCATGTTCGAATAACGCGGCCCTGTGTGTAAACAACGGCATGAAAATGTAGTCGCATGTGGAAAACAGAGATAAGAGAATTTACAGCAATAATCCCCTTCATTCACGCCTATTGACTCGCAGTCTTGACTTCCTGCACCTGAGGGCCAGGAAATCAAAATATTAGGGGCTTCACATGGTTGTTGGAATGTTTTTGAACACACACACACACACACACACACACACACACACACACACACACACACACACACACAGTTCATTTATTCAGCGGTTAATCACATTGCAACAATGATTGCAACAAGCTCAGAAAGTCCAGCACAGCAATTTACCAACAATTACATTACAATTGAACATATTATAGCTTTTATCCATTTATAGCTACAAAAGTTGTGAATCAAATTAGTTCTTGTTCCCGCTTTCGTTATAGCAGCTATAAATATTATTCATACTTATAAAAACATTATTCATACTTTAAAAAAAAACCCTAAACACAACTTGTCATTACGCATGTGACTGTTACAAAGTGCCAACACTGGAGACTCCTTCCATTGCTCCATTACTAAACGTCTCCTTTTTGAGAAAAAAACAAGACAATTATCTGCTTTATTAGCAGTCATTCAAATCGGTTTATTTGAATTCATGGAGCCGGAGGAGAACGAGAACGAGAACCTTCCAGAGGGTTCTATTGAGATTATGGACAAAGAAGGAAGAAAAGGAACATGATGGATTTAAAATAAGAGGAATGAAATAAAAAACCAAATAGGAACAAAAAACATAAAAGGCAATAAGCACAAAACGAATGCAATGATAAAAAAAGTAATAGAAGAGATAAATAAAGAATATTCATTTTATCAAGAGAAAAATAATGGAATAGAATGGAAGGGAAGAGAGAAGGAAAACAGAGGAGGAAAAGAATTTCGAGACAAGAAGAAAGGAAAAGATTTTTGAAAGAACAAGTGGATTGAGAGAAAAACAGGATAAAGAGAGCAAACGAATCAAATAATAGACAGAAATAAAGAGTGAAACAACAATAAAGAATCCATCGTTCCATTCATCCATCCCTCAAACCCATAATCTATCCCTACATTCTTCAATCCATCAACCCTTCGATCCCACCCATCCTTCAATCCATCCCCTCAACCCCTTAATCAATCCACGTAGCCATCCTTCAATACACGGAGAATCAATTACTAAAGGTTCCTCATTGGTTCTTTGAATAGATAATGGTTCTAATGACCTTATCTCTGAGACCTTATCTCAGTCCATTCATCCATGCCTCTATCATCCCCTCCACCCAACCCTCAATTCATCCATTCATCCATCTGTCCATTAATCCATTCATTATTCAATCTGCCCAACTTCTGAATCTGTCAGTTGGGTTGTTGAGCTGCTCAGCCTGGAAACGTGTCTAAATTCACATCAGAACTAGAATTTTTGAGGTTTCTTTCTTTTTCTCTCTGGTGAAACCCAAACCCAGTGTTTCATTATTACATAAAACCAGAAAAATCTTTTTGGGGAGAGAGGAACCCTTAAAGAACATCAGTGGGTTTCCTTTCAGAAACAGCAGGTAAAACCATCAGCTAATCAACTGAGGAGCAGATAAAAGCGATGTTCTGTGTACCAATAAACATTTTAAACATATTTAGAATTTCAACCAGGAACTAAACTGTGTTTATTGATCGGTAATTTATGTTTCTACTGTTGTTGTTGTTGTTATTGTTTTGTTTTTTCTCACAGAGCCATGATTCCAAATACAAAGTCTCACTTTCTGTAACACCTAAGTATGCTGTGAGACCGAGCTGAGATAACAAATCCACAAGTTGTTGGCAAAAAGCAGATAAAAAAATACGGTATAAAATAATAATAATAATAATAAAATGAAAGTGGGTCTGTGAGCCCGTGAGCCTGCGCGCCAGCTGGCAGCAGTTCTCTATTGTTTCTCTCAAGCAGATTTTGGAGCAGGAGCAGATTTGTGTGATCCGGAGAAGATCAGGCTGCCAAATGTTGCTGAAGCTCATACTTAAAAATATATCACACTAACAATGTCTCGTTCAGGCGAGTCGAATAAACGAGCCTCGAGAAGCGGAAAGCAGAGGAATGTAATTAGGTCCTGACCACAATGTTTAATACGAAGTGTGTGTGTGTGTGTGTGTGTGTGTGTGTGTGTGTGTGTGTTCCTACTAAACCTATTATTTCTTCCTAAAAAGATATATTACTATTTACAATTATAATTGAAATTAGCATATGATTAAAATATAAAAAAAAAAATTATTTTTGACGGAACACACAACATTTTTTTTATCCTACACAAGAAGAAACACAAAAGTCAGGCGTCTGAATACTTTTGCTCATATATCCCGTGATGGAGCAGATAAAATGGTGGTTTTGGGGGTTTCTGAGATCATAAGTGCTCGATGGTTCTAGACTTCTGTGGAGCTGCAGGTGATTAGAATCCTGTCTTCAACAGAAACTTATCATCAGAGTGAATTAGACCATGAAGGAACAATATTATTGTTTATGTGCAAAAAAGAAATAAGTAAAATACTAAAATAAAAAAAGTTCATCAGCACGAGACGGTACGATGTTCTGTATAAGACGAGTCGAAGCAATCTGGCTGTATTATGATCAAACCTGCTCCTGATGATGACTGTCTCTCAAATCTCCACGTGATGTGAAATGGGAGAGCGTGGACACCTCATTTGAGTCGCGCCGGAATCGTCGCGCGGGAGCGGGAGAGGAGTGATGGAGGATCAGGGGTCGCTAATTCGAAAAGCCGTTCAGCCTCAGAACAAAGAAATGTCCTCTCGCTGTCCTCTGTCTCTCTATATGATCATATTAGAGATGATAAGACTCCGGCGCTCGCCGCTAAATTGATTTGGCCTCGGTTTCGCGTTACACGTATTCCAAAAAAATAAAAAATTCACAGGATGAGAATCAATTGCGTCTGGAACAGAGAGCGAGAGACGACAAGAAGCCAATAATCAGAGGAACGTTATTACTCACCAGACCATTTCTCTGAAGGGCAAAAGGTCGTGAATTTAGACGACCTCGATTTGACCGCGTCTGCTTTTATTGTGTGATTGGTAAATATTTCTAGTGAAAACCCTGAGAATTACCACACACACACACACACACACACACACACACACACACACACACACACATATACACACAAAACTGGCTTTAAGTCAACAAACCATTTCATCATTTTAGTTGAACTAAATCACATGTACTTTTTATCCATTTATAGTTGCATTGAATGTTTCTTACAAAGCGCTGACACTGGGGACTCTGTTATACATGTTGAATATAAACTGTATCTCCTCACAAAAACTTCTCCATATCATCGATTACACTCGTTTATAATCTGTTTATTATCCCTGTGAATGATCTGTTAATGTAGAAATGAGAACGTATCAGAACGAGTCATCACTAAACCAATCAGAATCCAGGACTGTAATTTTTGCGTGTGGATTTTGTCAGCAGGGTTTCAGGGACTTGAAACTGATTTCACAGCTGATTTTCAGGTTTCCTGCCAGTCTACTCCACTCGGATCATGTGTTTCTTCCACTTCGCTGATTTACTCATTTATTCATTCATTATTCACTCTCTCGCTCACTGTTTTCTCTCTGTCCCCCCATCTGAAGAGAGGTCTATCTTTGGAATGAACTGAAACTGGAGACATCAGAATCAGAACCACAGCCACAAGGGGTGCAAGAAAATATCAATACATGTGATGGATGGATGGATGGATGGATGGATGGATGGATGGATGGATGGATGGATGGTTAGATGAATAAATGGTTGGATGGGTGGATGGATGGATGGATGGATAGATGAATAAATGGATGGATGGATGGATAGGTAGATGGATAAATAGATGGATGGACGAATGGAGGATGGATGGATGGATGAATAGATAGATGGATAGATGAATAAATGGATGGATGGGTGGATGGATAAATAGATGGATGGATGAATGGAGGGTGGATGCATGGACGGATGGATGAATGGATAGATGGATACATGGTTAGATGAATGGATGGATGAATGAATAGATAGATGGATGGATGGATTTACAGACAACCCAAAAACAAAGCGTAATTTCTCTGCCACTTTGTTGAGAAAATAAAGTTTGGTGTAAAAATATCTTAGCATCTGCACTTGGATATGAAGAACACTGAATGCTGAAACCACATTCCCCAAATATTCCCATAAGGAATTCAGTGTAATAATAACATGCTGAATTACCTAAAGGGGTGCCATTAATTCTGCATCTCAAGGTAAAGAGAAGAAACAAAAAAAGACACATTTTCCTTGAAATCTGAAACAGGAAAACTTTGTGTCTAATTGGGTGAAGGTCATGTGAGTGTTCTGCAGATGTGCAGAAGGCTGATGTTCAGGAGTGCGAGAGCTTCAGAAGCACATTACTGAGTCTCACACTGACTCCGTCTAATAACCTGCTCAGGACTTAATGACCTGAAAGTGAGAGAAGAAGCGCGGAAAGCCGACGTCTCCTTCAGGTGTGTAATTACAGCGGCCCGGCGTGTAGCGTGAACCCCTGCGAAACCTCGCTCATTTAAAAACCATTATTGAGAGCGACTCGGGGTATTAGACGGAACGGGGCGAATTATTCATCTGGAGGATGAAGAGAAGGAATTACAGATCACGTGAAGGTAAACATCAACTTCAAAAACATCCAACCATGAAGCAAGAGGTTTTTTTGACGAGCTCCATCGTGTCATAATTACACGGTTATTAGGTGTTTTGAAAGCAGGACATGGTTTCTGCTCATGTTCTCACCACTGATCTTCATTCTGCTGAACTCCATTATAAATGACTGTATTAAAGTTCCATCAAAACAAAAACTTACTACATTTTGTTTAATTAAAGTTTAATTTGAATGCATTTATTATTATGTAAATTATGTTTAAAGTAGCTGAAGATCATTTAAGAAGTTTGCAAATGTACTTAAAGGTCATTTAATAGTTTTGAAGGTCAATCTCAATTAATTTTAATGCATTATAAAGTCACTTGCGTTAATTTCCATAAGATGTACACTATACAGTCAAATGTATTGGGACAGCTGACTTTTCAATACCTACAATTATTTTAGATTAAATAACCTTGAGTGACCTTGAAATAAATAAACATCATGATGCTCTACTAGATGTTGGAGTGTGCTTGTGGAGATTTGTGAAGATTCATTCATCTATGAAAGTGTTAGTAAAGTGAGATACTGATCTATGTGAGAAGATTGAAGGTTAATTTTATATCAAGGAGGAGGTGTGTGTGTGTGTGTGTGTGTGTGTGTGTGTGTGTGTGGCTTTACATTCAACACTTTCACTTTCACTACAACACAACTATCATTTCCTTTCAATTTCACTGCTGTTTTTAAAGAAGGAGCTTCTGGAGAACGGACAGAATAATAAAAGGAGTTGATAAACCTGTACAAATAATCAGAATAAATAGTGGAGGTGAGATGGTGCGCTAAATCTCAGCCTTGCTGATGTTAGGGCAGAGTGAGGAGAGAGAGAGAGAGAGAGAGAGAGAGAGAGAGGAGAGAGAGAGAGAGGAGAGGGAGAGAGAGAGAGAGAGAGAGAGAGAGAGAGAGAGGAGAGAGAGAGAGGAGAGGGAGAGAGAGAGAGAGAGGAGAGAGAGAGAGAGAGAGAGAGAGAGAGAGAGAGAGAGAGAGAGAGAGAGAGAGAGAGAGAGAGAGAGAGAGAGAGAGAGAGAGAGAGAGAGAGAGAGAGAGAGAGAGAGAGAGAGAGAGAGAGGAGAGAGAGAGAGAGAGAGAGAGAGAGAGAGGAGAGAGAGAGAGAGAGAGAGAGAGAGAGAGAGAGAGAGGAGGTGAAATATTCTGTGCACACAGTGTGATTTATAAACTGTTCTGATTGTGTGATAGCTAATGACATCATGCAGCATGGTGTGTAGCCACAGAGATATATTACACACACACACACACACACACACACACACACACACACACACACACACACAAAAGAAAGATAAAAAAACGCTCTCAATCTTCTCCTCCATCATCGGTCCGTCATCCTTCTCTTCAAGTGAGTGATGTCTCATCGCTGTGTGAGTTTAATAGAAAGATACAACCGAATCCATTCTGCGCTCGCGCTCTCGACCCACAGCTCAATCACTGTCAGAGACACGGCCGAGAGACACCCAGACAGAGCAGGAGAGAGAAAGAGAGAGAAAGAGTCAGTGAGAGACATGAATGTGAAAGACAGAGAGACGTGAATGAATAGCGTTGGTGAGAGAAAGAGAGAGAGAGAGAGAGAGAGAGAGAGAGAGAGAGACTGACAGAATAACAGACAGAATATGAGGAAGAGATAGATAACGGACATGCAGCAAGACAAAGAAGGAATGAAAGAAAGAGGGAAAAACACATGTGGGACAGAGAGAGACAGTAATAACAAGGAGGAATAGAAAGAAAGACAGAGCAGTTTAACAGCTCCACATTTTATACCATGTGAGTGAATTGAAACCTGAATCTGGGATGACTGAGAGCAAGCTGGAGATGTTTCTTATCTACAGCCTGGAGATCCATGAAATTCTGGAGTAAGATCAGGAGCTTTGAGGATTTGGACTGTAGTTAATATCAACAGTCTGCTACACTGACTCAGGACTACAGTTTACTCTGATCTCCATCACTGCACCTCAACATCGTTTATCTGTAATAAATGGACATTCGGTGCAACCCAGATGAGGATGAGGTTCCCTCTTGAGTCTCAAGGTTTCTTCCTTCTGCATCTCGGGGAGTTTTTCCTTCACCACAGTCAAAGAACATCTTAATTTTATCACCACATTATCTGTGTAAAGCTGCTCTGAGACGATGTTCACTGTTAAAAGCGCAAAAAAAAAATAAACATAAATTAAATTTTAACCTTTTTGTACCCTTTTTCCTGTCCATCCTGAAAGCTCCGCCCACTTTCCCCTCATCATTCTCGTGTCCATTATCATTAAAACAAGTCAACGTAGAAAAACTTCCACAATGTTAAATTATAAAATATTGTTATTTATGATTTTATAATAGCAGCAAAAAAAAGTGTACGACGTCTAAACTATTTATTTATTAAACTATTTATTTGCGTCTCCTCCGACTATGTCATCACCCACCGAATCCTCAACGTGTCATGAGACAATGTGTCCCGCGTGTCCTCACCTGACGTAGCTCTCCCACTGCAGTGAAATACAGGAGGTTAAAGTGGAGTTGAATTCACCCTGACGCTCAGCAGCTCTTCAGAACGCCTTCACAGTGTAACTCCTAAAGCAGACACCACCATCTGGAGCTTCACAAACAGACCTCGTTCTGTTCCATCAGCTTCTCCAGGAGAAAAAAAAAGTGAGGGAGAAAAAGAGGAAACGGAGAGAATCGGTTATCTGGATTGTTCTCCAATTTTCCAGATATATATGTTCCTCATACAAACCTTTTCCAGCATGATGATGCCCCTGCGCACAAAACCAGGGTTTTAAGTGGAAGATCTCATTCTATAGAACTTTTTTATTGAACACTTTTGTGATGAATGTGAACACTGACTGCACCCCAGGAACCTCCGCACCTTCTCACCTACATCACTACCTGACGTTACTGACACACCCTTGTGTCTGAATGAGCACAAATCTCCATAAAATCTAGTGGAACATCTTCCCAGAAGAGTGGAGATTATTATAACGTCCAATGGCGACTGTGGAATGAGATGTTCAAAAATGACAAAGCGAATGAATGGTCAGGTGTCCACAAACTTTTCCAATATGATGTACAGGTTAGCTCCTGTTCTTCTTCACCTTCAGCCACAAACACTCATTCCTTCACCAGCTTCTCTTCACCTCATGCTGTCGAAGTTAAAAAGGCAAAAAAACACATATTGTTGTATCAATGTGGATAATCTGTTACTATGGAAACGGTAAGATATTGAACCAAGTGCTGTAATGTAAGCGTGCACTACTGTCAGAGCTTCCAGAATCTTCTAGCTGGTTATCATCCGAGAGTCTGGTTCCTTTTACAAACTAGACGAGTTTAGTTTCAGACTGTTTCAGGGAAACTTAGGATGTGATGCATTTGTTTTTTTGTTTGTTTATTTATGCAGTTTGTGTGTCGAGTTCCAACAAATGAATTGTGTTTCGAATACATTTCTACTCTTCGATGCTCCGGTTTGTAGCGGTGCGATCTTTATTTCCTGTCCCCACTTGAGTGATTCTACATCGCAGCCTCGTTTTGAATCCATCTCCATAAGCAACGTGGGAAACGTCTGAAATGCCACATCTGAAGGATCGCTCAGCTTTTCTGTGACCTTTCAGGATGTGCTTATCGCCGGTTCTCTCGTTTCATCAGCTCACAGTGTAATCGATCCCATCAGCTCACTCGTCTCTCCCACAATGCACCATCGCTCCACTACCTGATGTATAATAACACAAATAATGAAAATCAGAAGCATGTAAAGATTACAATTTTCACCTCTGCGATTTCAGCATGAATCTTTTCTTTTTAAATGTCAGAGATAATCAAAATAAAACAGAAGAAGATAAGACTCGTTTTTGAACTTGAAACTTTTCTTTTTTCCTTTGACCTTTCAACCCGTTGAAAATGCCAGGATTTGTGAATATACCGAACATCAATATGCAAACGGGAATAAATTGAATGCTAAACAGGATACTAGCTTTTAAATATCTAATCTAACGAGCTTTCTCAGACAGATAATAGCTACAATCAGTTCAAATTAATCTCAAACTGATAATTGATCAGAAGTCACGAAGACAAAGTGTTCACACTACTTGAGTTTGTCTGTTGCTTTTCTCTGTATCTTTCAGCGTGACGTAATTACAAAATATATAGTACAGACCAAAAGTTTGGACACACCTTCTCATTCAAAGAGTTTTCTTTATTTTCATGACTATGAAAATTGTAGATTCACACTGAAGGCATCAAAACTATGAATGAACACATGTGGAATTATATATGGAATTATATACATAACAAAAACGTGTGAAACAACTGAAAAATGTCATATTGTAGGTTCTTCAAAGTAGCCACCTTTTGCTTTGATTACTGCTTTGCACACTCTTGGCATTCTCTTGATGAGCTTCAAGAGGTAGTCACCTGAAATGGTCTTCCAACAGTCTTGAAGGAGTTCCCCGAGAGATGCTTGGCACTTGTTGGCCCTTTTGCCTTCACTCTGCGGTCCAGCTCACCCCTAAACCATCTCGATTGGGTTCAGGTCCGGTGACTGTGGAGGCCAGGTCATCTGGCGCAGCACCCCATCACTCTCCTTCTTGGTCAAATAGCCCTTGATGCCTTCAGTGTGACTCTACAATTTTCATAGTCATGAAAATAAAGAAAACTCTTTGAATGAGAAGGTGTGTCCAAACTTTTGGTCTGTACTGTATATATATATTTATATATATATAAATAAATAAATCTAGATGAGAGAAATGTCAGTTACGTCCAACGCAAAACAGTAGATTTATTTCCATCTCTATTAAACGATTCATTACGGAAATGAAAAACAGATTGTTATATCAGTTTTAAAGGAAATGTTCACACTGACAGTCTCCATCAGGGGGACAAAGTGAGACTAAATGGTTTTTTTGTTGTGTTTTTTTTTTTAGCTCAGCGAAATAGAAATGTCACTTTAATGAACTGTTTCAAAAGATGTAATATAATTATCTGTCTGGATTTCTGAAAAACTGGCTTTTATTAAAAATAATAAAGGCAGGAAATTTGATCGCTGACTGATGCAAATGTGCAGAACATAATCTCATTATCGTGGAATAATCGTAATGCCAATAATAAAGAAAGAAAAGCTGCGTTGCTGAAAAGCTCAGCCGTAACCTCGCTCTGATAAAGAGTTCAGGAGATAAAAATTCATTTGTTCTAATGACCAGAAGGTTCAAAGCTCTTCACTAATCAAGAGTTCCATATGTCGTGTGATCTACAACTTCCACCATTTATATTTATTCAGGTCACAATGGTGGACTTGAAATTGACATTTTGAACACAAGTATGAATTTCTTTAATCTAATACACTTCCTGTTTAATCTAATACACTTCCTGTTTAATCTAATACACTTCCTGTTTAATCTAATACACTTCCTGTTTAATCTAATACACTTCATATTTCAAATAATACACTTTCTTCATCTAGTAATTTTCAGATAGTTCTCTACGTTCTTCTCAGCTAGTTTTTGACGTTCTTCTCAGATAGTTTTCTAAGTTCTTTTCAGCTAGTTCTCTTAGTTCTTCTCAGATAGTTAGTTCTAAGTTCTTTTTAGCTAGTTCTCTTAGTTCTTCTCAGCTAGTTCTCTTAGTTCTTCTCAGCTAGTTCTCTTAGTTCTTCTCAGATAGTTAGTTCTAAGTTCTTTTTAGCTAGTTCTCTTAGTTCTTCTCAGCTAGTTCTCTTAGTTCTTCTCAGCTAGTTTTCTACGTTTTTCTCAGCTAGTTCTCTACGTTCTTCTCAAATAGTTCTCCAAATTCTTCTCAGCTAGTTCTCTAGATTTTTCTCAGGTAGTTCTCTTCAACGATTTATCTCAGATACTTGGAATAGCATTTTTGAAACTCTGATCATGATAATTCTGAAAGTGACAGCATGAAGCTTCTTAGATCTGGGTTTTAACAGTTGTGTAATAAAGTCAAATAAACAAGCGAGAGAGAAAAGGCAGGAGTTTAAATGATAAAAAGCAGCAGCGCAGTGAGCAGAATTATGTGACGGTGAAGAGACGCCACTGGGACACGGTTTACACCATAAACCAGTCAGAACAATAACAGCGCACGGTGATGTGACATTATTATGACATTAAAGTGATTATGAGAACAGAGCGTGAGATAACGCAGACGTGCAGGTGCACGATAATAATACCATCATTCCTCAGGGACATCGGCAGCGTCTGCGTTTTCAATTCAGTGAGATATCGAGTGCTGGATGACGTTACTGTTACCACCCTGTGATTAGTTTCCTGATACAGAACCACCCCAAGTGTGACGATGAGACGAAGCGTACGTCTGAGTTCAGTAAGCGGTATTTAGAGAGCAAACAGTCGTCTGGAGTGTTTATCATGGAACCACCTGCCCAGTCACTGCACCTGAATCCTACTGAACTGCTCTGGGAGGAACTGCATCATAAAGAAATCTCCAACTAGTTTTACAAGAGGCACAGCAAAGAATTTTAGCTGTTTGTTGAAGAAACAAACTGTCCGGATGCTGAAAGTGTGTAAAGCTGTTCCTGTGACTGATCTGTTACCATGGAAAAGATAAGGTTTTAGTAGGAGCACGTTAATTTAACTTCTGACCAATCAGAATTCAGTATTGTTGTCCTCCTGAATATCCTGCTCACCTCGACTCGACATGTTTTTTTCAGCTCAGTAATCAAATGTTTGGCTGCTGTAATTTCTCAGAGCCGATGCTCAGTGAGGAAATGATTGCATTCAGAGTGTGTGTGTGTGTGTGTGTGTGTGTGTGTGTGTGTGTGTGTGTGTGTTGAAGAAAAAAAAAAAGAAACATCACACCATGCAAACCAGAAGCTGTTCCCATCTCTCAGCTCATCATAAACAGCGTAAAAGGTAATCTCTGACATGTCTGATAGCTTGTGTATTCTCGGGGCGTTATCGTGCAGAAAAATGACTTTCACCGTGACATTGTGTAACAGACAACATGAAGATATTCATATTGCGTTGCCATGGAGACGTCACACAGAGAGATCGTGCTCGGGATGGAGAACGAGGAAGCGGATATAAAGCCAATGCCGTTATTGACTTATGTAATAAACCGCCTTATTGGATAAGTGTGTTACTTCTACAGATTTTACACAGGAATAGAATCATGTATATACAAGTGCTTGAAAATAACTGACAAAAAAAAACAACACACACCTGCAATGCATTCTGGGTAGAAAAATGCACATCACATACAGACTTATGCCTGTCTCTGATTGGCTGATTCACTGGCCCTTTCTGTTTGATAACATCTTGTCATTATGTAAAGTTTTTCCCGTGTTATCCTTTTTGTCACCTTTCATCTCTTTTTTTTTTCTTTTTGACTGAAATCATGATTTTAAATTTAGATCGAAATACAGAATGAAAAACATCTGACTCAGGAACACACTTTCTTTCCCTCCATCTCACCCAAGAGAGTCTTTTTTTTAAGTTAATGAAGTCTTAAGAAGATAGTAATGAATGTCTGAGTCAGAGTTTGCTGCAACGTTTTGTAGCTGCTGGAAGGTTAATGAGCCCCAGCATTACATTAACACACACACACTTACTCTCTCACACACACACACACACACACACACACACACACACACACACTCACTCTCACACACGCACACTCACACGCACGCACGCACACACACACACACACACACACACACACACACACACACTCACACACACACAGGGATTCATGCTGTGCAGCTGAAATGCAACAAATTTGCTGTACAGTGCTGTCGATTTCTGACCTCTGATTGGACAGATTGACACACACATAAATCACGCCTGTTTATAGAAACATATGTGAAAGTTACGCCTCTTAATTAACACTGACATCTGCATAGACCACATCCCTCACCCAATATTTACATATACAGAGGCCACACCCCTTACACCTTACTGCTATCTACATAGGCCACACCCATTACTTAACATATGCATCTATATAGACCACGCCCCTTATTTAATAATGACATCTACAGAGGCCACCCCCCTTGAACAGCACTGACATGAGTGTGTGTGTGTGTGTGTGTGTGTGTGTGTGTGTGTGTGTGTGTGTGTGAGACAATGAGGGAGGAATAACAGCAGGGATGAACCCTGACACGTCGTCAGTTTGTACATATACATATACACATATATACACATACATATACATATATATATGTAAATATTTTCTATACCATAAATGCAGGAAACATCATGTGTATACATATGTATATGTACATATGTATATGTACGTATATATACATATATATTTATATATATTTATATATCTCTACATCTTATTTATCTGCCTTCTTTCTTATTATATTTTTCTTTAAATTTTGTTATTATATTTATATTTTTTATTCTCCTTTTTTACCCTATTTTATTCCCTCATGCCGGACCGTCGTCAGAAGCATTTCACTGCATGTCGTACCCTGTATGTATGTGTTTGTGACAAATAAAATTTGATTTGATTTGATTTTGATGTATGGATTTAATAAACACACAAAGGTTCAACTGAATCACCTGAAATGTAACGAGCAGTTTGGAGCAGTGACCTTTTTTATTTCTTTTTTTACAAAAACTTTAAACTTAATAACAATTTTTAATGACAAAAAAGTTCATGTGTCAATTTTTTTAAGTTTATTTTGCTTTTTTTTTATAATTTTGTTTTATAAGTTTGTACATTTGTAAGTGAGGTGTATCTCAGCTTAGATTTTATTGTCATTTTTCATTTATTCAATAACTTTTTTAATTAATTTATTATTTATTCTTTGTTTGTTTACACTTTGCTTTCTGTGCAGTTGTATCCTGGAATAGTTTGTTTTCCATTGTATTTTTCTTGATGAGATTTTCGACTTGTTTTTCTTCTCCCTCGGATTAAGTGTGTGTGAAACAGTAAATGTTCTGAATGTTCTGAGCGCTGAATTGCGTTTTGGCAATCGGTGCCGCAGTTCCCCACTGAGTCTCCGCTACGTGCAGCTCTCAGACAGGCCTCAGAGGTTCATTTTCTCCTGTGGAGACGAGTTTAAACACAGACGCAAATCAGCTTTCGCAAAACAAATAAATACGGCGCGAGTGCTGATCAGTTTGGGTAACAAGCACATGAGCAAAACAATGCGAGGGCCGTCACACGACACAGTTAACACACGAACCTGAACAAGCGGAAAGAAACAAAACCACAATGAACCTCGTCTCACAGCACAACACGTACTGGGGTGTTTAGTGTGATGGGAAAGAATGAAGTTTATCGATTTCTCCTCCATATTGTGCCCTGAGAATGGGTCTTACACAACATAATGGGGCAGAAAAACATTACACACACACACACACACACACACACACACACACACACACACCAGTGCTCTACAGAAAAAGAGAAGAGATTCATTCAAGAGTGACAAGAAAATATAAGATCTACTTCACATCCCAGTGCTTCAAAAACACTGAATTGTGATTGGGTCAGAAGGTTTTGATTCATTCTCTATAATTGCACCTCTGAAAATAGTACAGGTTTATGTTCTGATATATATAATCGTTTCTATAGCAACAGCTCATTGCCTGTTTTCTGTCATTAGCATAAGATGTCTGGAAGGAGTCTCCAGTGTCAGTGCTGAAATCTTCAGGGCGTCAAAGTAAATAATACATACCCTGTTCCAGCAGGACAATAGCAGCTCCATGAAGATGTTCTACATGGTTTGGTGTGGAGGATGTTGAGTGACCTGCTACAGAGCTCTGATCTCAACCTTGTTGAACCACTTTTACATTCATTGAAATGATGACTGGACCCCAAGCCTTCTCACATCAGCACCAATTTTCTAAACACATGATGTTTCCTGCATTTATGGTATAGAAAATATTTACATTCCATATTTAACCTATAAAAACATATTCATTTATACCAAACTATTTTTGACCTTTCAGATAAACATAATTATCATCGACAAAGCTGTAAACCTTCTGCACCACCGAGCTGCAGTGCAATGAAACGCACTCATGCTAATGAAGCCTTAAATAAAACCAGTGAGATGAAGTGAGCAGAATGGAAGTTGTTGCTCTCATGGAGCTGTGCATGTTAAACCCTGATCAGGAAAATCGTCTGTAACATCAGCAGCCTCCTGCTCTCGTTCCTCTGAAATCCTTTCACCTCCAGTCATTAGGATGAAGTCTGTTCAGCGGCCGCAGGGTTTATATCAGCCTGGTGTTGCGCCAGAGCTCGGCTACGTGCCCAGGAAGTGCTCGTCTAGGGGCCGGCCAATCAGAACACAGCCGACACACTCTTCTGTTCGTACCTTTATTACTGCACCACTGAACTGGAAAGGAGAAAGAGAGAGAGAGAGAGAGAGAGAGAGAGAGAGAGAGAGAGAGAGAGAGAGGTCATAACGAGCGTGACGAACCAATTAGCAGCCTGTTCTGTTCGGGTCAAAATCACACAACTGACATTTTTTCTAGACATAATTAAAAATAAAAAAAGTTTCTGTAATGATCATTAAAAAGTGCACCCAGTGAGGTCATTTTCAGCTCTTTACAATGTTTTCAAAAAGTTTTTCTGTAATTCCTCAAATTCTGTCAAAAAAAAAATTTGTTTGATTTGTAAACAACTGCTGGTTTTCACAGCAAAACATAAAACTTTACAATATCAGTAAATATTTTATGACTTTGTGAATAAATTACCCGTCATGACACCACTGTGATGTTATAATAATCTCCACTCTTCTGGGAAGATGTTCCACTAGATTTTTTTGGAGATTTGTGCTCATTCAGACACAAGGTTTTCAGTAAAGTCAGGTAGTGATGGAGGTGAGAAGGTGAGGAGGTTCCTGGGGTGCAGTCAGCGTGCACATTCATCACAAATGTGTTCAATGGAGTTGGAGCTCTATAGCAGGAGATCTTCCACTCCAACTAATGGAAATAAGATCTTCATGGAGCTGGCTTTGTGCACAGGGAAAAAATGTCATGCTCCTGTATTTAAAGACATCAGAAATATTTGTATCCCTACAAAATTTGTGGAACATAATGGAGAGTGTGTTAGAGAAGAGAAGAAAAGAGTGCAGGCAGGGTGGAGTGGGTGGAGAAGAGTGATAGCAGGAGTGATTTGTGATAGAAGAGTATCTGTGAGAGTGAAAGGGAAAGTTTATAGGACTGTGGTGAGACCTGAGAAGTTGTATGGTTTAGAGACAGTGGCATTGAGTAAAAGACAGGAGGTGGAGCTGGAGGTAGCAGAGCTGAAGATGTTGAGATGTTCATTGGGAGTGACGAGGATGAACAAGATTAGAAATGAGTTTATTAGAGGGACAGCGCATGTAGGACATTTTGAAGACAAGGTGAGGGAAGTGAGATTGAGACAGTTTGGACATGTGCAGAGGAGGGACATGGGGTATATCAGTAGGAGAATGCTGAGGATGGAGACACCAGGAAGGAGGAAAAGAGGAAGATCAAAGAAGAGGTTAATGGATGTGGTGAGGGAAGACATGCAGGTGGTTGAGTTGAAAGAGATTGATGTAGAGAACAGGGTGGTATGGAGACGGGTGATCCGCTGTGGCGCCCCCTAATGGGAGCAGCCGAAAGAGGAAGAAGAAGAAGTTTGGTGAAAAAATTACATTTGGTTGGACAATTATGTGTATTGTAAAGCGAATGTCCAACAGCACTGGTTGGGTCACGTGACACAAACTGGGTCAATACCATAAAAAGGAACCGACATGTTGTTACGTTTATTAGATTAAATTTCTGGAATTTTCCGCTGAGCATGTCGAGACATTGACCAGAACAAATCTCAGCAGTGAAGTCCAGCAGTGAAGCCACGTCTACCCGCATGCTGACCCAAATCAGTTTATTTTTATCTCAGCTATTTTTAGATGAATTTATGTTGGATTGGATTTAACAGGAGAATAAATCTTCATGTCTCAGTGTTAAAAAAAGCCCCTGCGGTGCTGCGACCACTCCAGATATTTATCTTTCTCCTTCTTCCTTTCCATCTTTTCACTGTGTACACAAATAAACTGCTTTTGGAAGTGTTGTATCACACTCGGTTCCACTGGACGGCCATATTGATCTTCTGTCAGCACTCAATAAATATGAAGAGTCCATGTCCTGACCTTTATTACCTGAATTTCTAACACCTGCCATCAAGAGAATTTCTGAGCAGAAGGAAGGGACTTTGGGGCTCTGTTTCCATCACGGTTGTTTATACGGATCATCTCCAAGATGAAGACATGATATTCTGGGGATTTAGAAACACATTTCAGTGAACAGTAGAGTAGACGGTATACTGTATCTGATCCAACGCTTCTGAAATCAGCCTCTGATTCATCGGCTCTATTTCTTATTGTTATCATTTAATAATCATCTTTTGAATCATACTTCAAAATACTACAAAAAATATATCATTTATTTTCATTAGAACTTCAAACTAATTTAAACATATGAAAACACTTCCCCATGGTAACGTTTATTACGTGTATACAAATACAAACAATAGAAAATAAAATCATAATTTATCTTCTACTGGTTTTGAAATGGAAAATTAGATGTATATTATACACACACAATTATATCTGACGTGTTTGGATGCAGGGGCATGAAATTTTCTCTTCACTTGAACTAGTAGACCCAAAACCTGTTCCATCATGATAATACCCCTGTGCACAAAGCAGCTCCATGAACATCCATGGGTTGGAGTAAAAGATCTCCTGCTATAGAGATCCAACACTATTGAACAGTGAATATAAATGCTGACTGCACCCCAGGAACCTCCTCACCTCAAATACAACACTAACTGACTTTACTAACACCGTTTTGGAACATCTTCCCAGAAGGGTGGAGGATATTTTAGCAACAAATAAGGACTACCGTAATTTCCGGACTATAAAGCGCACCCTTATATAAGCCGCACCCACTGAATTTTACAAATATTTTTATTTTGAACATAAATAAGCGCACCTGTCTATAAGCCGTCTTACATTAGTCTAAACTAATGTACTTTACACAGGCTTTAACGAAGACACGCTACACACGGTGTAACGAGTGAAATATGTTGCGATTCCTTTAAGATCAGAGCGGCATTTTGGGAATAGCATGCCACTGCATTCTTCCGGTATTACTGCGTGTGTAAGACTGAGGAATATGTCCTTATTATTTTCTGATGCTCATTTCTAAGTTTCTTTGACTAACCCATAACGCTGTTGCCAAGAAAATAAAAAGCACGAGTTTTGGAAACCTGTCTGTGCTTATATGATTTCTGTTGTAACTGGAGTTAGCGAGCTCTCCTTCACCCAGACTCAACACGCTACAACGGCTATAGAAGAGTATCTGTGAGAGTGAAAGGAAAGTTTATAGGACTGTGGTGAGACCTGAGAAGTTGTATGGTTTAGAGACAGTGGCATTGAGTAAAAGACAGGAGGTGGAGCTGGAGGTAGCAGAGCTGAAGATGTTGAGATGTTCATTGGGAGTGACGAGGATGAACAAGATTAGAAATGAGTTTATTAGAGGACAGCGCATGTAGGACATTTTGAAGACAAGGTGAGGGAAGTGAGATTGAGACAGTTTGGACATGTGCAGAGGAGGGACATGGGGTATATCAGTAGGAGAATGCTGAGGATGGAGACACCAGGAAGGAGGAAAAGAGGAAGATCAAAGAAGAGGTTAATGGATGTGGTGAGGAAGACATGCAGGTGGTTGAGTTGAAAGAGATTGATGTAGAGAACAGGGTGGTATGGAGACGGGTGATCCGCTGTGGCGCCCCTAATGGGAGCAGCCGAAGAGGAAGAAGAAGAAGTTTGGTGAAAAATTACATTTGGTTGGACAATTATGTGTATTGTAAAGCGAATGTCCAACAGCACTGGTTGGGTCACGTGACACAAACTGGGTCAATACCATAAAAAGGAACCGACATGTTGTTACGTTTATTAGATTAAATTTCTGGAATTTTCCGCTGAGCATGTCGAGACATTGACCAGAACAAATCTCAGCAGTGAAGTCCAGCAGTGAAGCCACGTCTACCCGCATGCTGACCCAAATCAGTTTATTTTTATCTCAGCTATTTTTAGATGAATTTATGTTGGATTGGATTTAACAGGAGAATAAATCTTCATCTCTCAGTGTTAAAAAAAGCCCCTGCGGTGCTGCGACCACTCCAGATATTTATCTTTCTCCTTCTTCCTTTCCATCTTTTCCCTGTGTACACAAATAAACTGCTTTTGGAAGTGTTGTATCACACTCGGTTCCACTGGACGGCCATATTGATCTTCTGTCAGCACTCAATAAATATGAAGAGTCCGTGTCCTGACCTTTATTACCTGAATTTCTAACACCTGCCATCAAGAGAATTTCTGAGCAGAAGGAAGGGACTTTGGGGCTCTGTTTCCATCACGGTTGTTTATACGGATCATCTCCGAGATGAAGACATGATATTCTGGGGATTTAGAAACACATTTCAGTGAACAGTAGAGTAGACGGTATACTGTATCTGATCCAACGCTTGAAATCAGCCTCTGATTCATCGGCTCTATTTCTTATTGTTATCATTTAATAATCATCTTTTGAATCATACTTCAAAATACTACAAAAAATATATCATTTATTTTCATTAGAACTTCAAACTAATTTAAACATATGAAAACACTTCCCCATGGTAACGTTTATTACGTGTCTACAAATACAAACAATAGAAAATAAAATCATAATTTATCTTCTACTGGTTTTGAAATGGAAAATTAGATGTATATTATACACACACAATTATATCTGACGTGTTTGGATGCAGGGGCATGAAATTTTCTCTTCACTTGAACTAGTAGACCCAAAACCTGTTCCATCATGATAACACCCCTGTGCACAAAGCAGCTCCATGAACATCCATGGGTTGGAGTAAAAGATCTCCTGCTATAGAGATCCAACACTATTGAACAGTGAATATAAATGCTGACTGCACCCCAGGAACCTCCTCACCTCAAATACAACACTAACTGACTTTACTAACACCGTTTTGGAACATCTTCCCAGAAGGGTGGAGGATATTTTAGCAACAAATAAGGACTACCGTAATTTCCGGACTATAAAGCGCACCCTTATATAAGCCGCACCCACTGAATTTTACAAATATTTTTATTTTGAACATAAATAAGCCGCACCTGTCTATAAGCCGTCTTACATTAGTCTAAACTAATGTACTTTACACAGGCTTTAACGAAAGACACGCTACACACGGTGTAACGAGTGAAATATGTTGCGATTCCTTTAAGATCAGAGCGGCATTTTGGGAATAGCATGCCACTGCATTCTTCCGGTATTACTGCGCGTGTGTAAGACTGAGGAATATGTCCTTATTATTTTCTGATGCTCATTTCTAAGTTTCTTTGACTAACCCATAACGCTGTTGCCAAGAAAATAAAAAAGCACGAGTTTTGGAAACCTGTCTGTGCTTATATGATTTCTGTTGTAACTGGAGTTAGCGAGCTCTCCCTTCACCCAGACTCAACACGCTACAACGGCTTGTATCTAAACAGTAGCCGACCAAGAAAGTCATTGTTCACTGTCTTCCTCCTTCCTTTCACAACTATTTCTCTCCGGAGTTTATCTTTTGGCATCGTCGTGCGTTTAAAAATCACCCGATGGAAGTTTTTTCTCCCGATGCCGTGCAGCTCAGAACACAGGTGAGGTGCGTTTTTTTGTTTCCTTTCGGAAATTTCATTGGTCTAATGTTATGGAGTTCAGTTTTTTGGCTTGAAGTTTGTGAAACTGGGAAAAACCCAGGAAAAATTAATAATTTATCTGCTTCATTGTTTAAGCCGCAGGGTTCAAAACGTGGGAAAAAAGTAGCGGCTTATAGTCCAAAAAATACGGTAAATGTGAATCAGGTAAAAAATTTATCAATATATCTACATATCGAAATTTATAGACAAAATCTGTGATGCTAAAAACAACTACAATGTAAATGCAGTCATATGGACTCTTTTTTCATTAAACCAATTTACTAACACATGGTTTTGTTGTTGTTCATCCAGAAACGTTGTTGTCCGTGTTGTTCGTTTGTATTCCAGAACCCTGTACATCGGCGTTTGATGGTAAGTTTATTAAGATTCTACTTTTACTCAGACAGAATCTTTTTTTCAGCAATTTGCCAACACGTCTGTAAGAAACGTTGTTGTGGAAGTTTCCGTCTCATTTCCAGTGCTTGTCTCTATTTACACTGTATAAAACTGGGGCTAGCTAAAACAATTAGCCGCAGTGATTAGTAAGTGATTAGTTTATTTCCCAGTTGCTTAGCAACAGTGTTCTCATTAAATCGATACACCCAAACCTGTATAACCGCAAGCATCCATTTGAGAGGAGTCGAAAACATTTAAACATGATGTTATTGAGTTCACGGGGAGTTTAAGGCGTAGGTGGATTCATAGTGCTGCTGTTTCTGGTCGTCAGCGTTCTCCTGCATACACTAATGCGTGGGAAGGACAGGAGTTGTTAAGGACGGGTGAACACTACAGCCTACCTTCTGTTCTTTAATGTCTCTTTTTCCTGTTTTATTGGGGGACTGTTTTTAAAGATACACTCCGATTTTCTAATATATAATATAATGATGGATAATAAACCGGTTAAAACAGTTTACACTGGGTTCTGTTTTTCTGGTGATAAATCTTTGTAGAATCAAGTCTACTGAACCATGTTCCATGTTCCTGCTCTGCTGCGATATATCAGATGTACCATTATCTCATTTCACCTGTTAAATGTTCTGATTTGCCAAAAGGTCAGTCAAGGTTCAGCTCACACACACTCCTCCAGTCGACCCTCCAATCTGCTCTATCAGCATTAATAATGAGGAAGAGGAAGAAGATATGATGAACGGCAGTCATTTATTATTACATCCCGACCTTCAGCGAGAACTTCTCTTCTCCAGTCTTATTGACCTTCGGTGACCTACAAGAGTTCTAGAAATATTAATCATATCCAGTAATTTACTGCCATATTTTTTTTATTTCTATCTGTGAAGCAGTGCATGTGGGTCAAATACACCATTAAACAACACAATTATCAAATACTCCTACATGCAGGTCTGTTCCTTGAATGTTCCTCCAACGTTTCTGTAATTTCTCAGTTTCACATAACCCTCAAATTCATTACTCAAGTACCAGTAGAGCCAGCTAGCTTGTATTATCCTGCTAGTTAGCTAACTGCTAGCACCATACACAAGTTACCCAATGCATAAGTAGACAAACCTTTCAACTTATAGCGAGTGAATATAATTGATCTACAATATGTTTTTTTTTGACTTAATATTAGTTACTAAATAAAGCTAGCATGTTAGTGTTGGACTGATTATCATTCAAATATTTTTATTGACTATGTGTAGAGTGAATGCTAGATATAGCTGTCCAAAAAAAACCTTAAAAAAAGTAACTATTCAGAACACTTATTAAACCTAGTTATCAGGCTAAGTGTTCAGTTTATCTTAGCTTAGTTATCAGACCTAGTTATCAGGCCGGTGTTGCACTTTCTAGCTTTGTGTTTTGTTGTTTACGTTCACTATGTTCACCAAACACTTTCACATTCACATAAATTATTTGCTAGCAATCACTGAGGTATTAAAGTAGCTTAATATAAAGAGACTAAATGTTTTAGAAGATGTAAAGTAATAAGTATCAGGTGTGTGATGCTGCCGTAGTAAAAATAAAAGACAGGGTGAGATGAAGAGTAGTCACTTTTAGAATCTCTGAAGTGTTTAATGGTACTTATAACTTGATGTCACCCAAATGAGGATGGGTTCCCCTTTTGAGTCTGGTTCCTCTCAAGGTTTCTTTCTCATAACATCTAAGGGAGGTTTTCCTTCACCACAGTCGTCATGGCTGCTCATCAGGGATAAACACACACCGTTCACCTTCACTGGTGATTTCTGTAAAGCTGCTTTGAGACGATGTGTGTTGTGAAAAGCGTTATACAAATAAACTTCACTTGACTTATATCACAACACTTTCCCAAGCAAATATTGATAATATTTCAGAATATAGATATACAGAATCGCAAAACTCCAGTAACATAGACATATCAAACCGTGGGAAGAGATGCTTTCTTGGTATTATATTGATGCCGCATGACGTCACATGCTCATCAAGCATCCGAATTCGCAGAATCACAAAACTGAAGTGTGACATCTCGAAACACTCGCTTTGTGCTTTGTAGTGAAAGAGAAGCATGCCAGTGTTGAGTGTTGCACAAGCTCCGTTCATGTTTTCTTCCAAAAATGTAAATGTAAATAGTGTGTTAAGGAACTAAGAGATTGGATGACCCATAACTTTCTACTTTTAAATTCTGATAAGACTGAGATTTTGCTCATCGGCCCAAAACTGGTATACAGACGCTCCAGCATCTCAACCTGCATTTAGACGGATGTTCTGTAACCACTAGTTCAACGGTAAAAGACCTGGGTGTTATTTTAGACAGCGACTTGTCTTTCAAAAATCACATCAATCAGGTTACAAAAACAGCCTTCTTTCACCTTAGAAATATTTCTAAGCTAAGAAATATGTTGTCTATATCCGATGCAGAGAAGCTCGTCCATGCATTTATGACCTCCAGAATAGACTACTGTAATGCGTTACTAGGTGGATGTCCTGCTTCATTAATAAACAAGCTTCAGTTAGTCCAGAATGCAGCAGCCAGAGTTCTTACAAGGTCAAAAAAATATGATCACATAACCCCGATCTTATCGTCCCTACATTGGCTTCCTGTTAAGTTTCGAATAGACTACAAACTATTACTTCTCACTTATAAAGCACTAAATGGTTTGGCTCCGTGTATCTATCCAGTCTTTTAACACGCTACAATCCGCCACGCCCCTGAGATCTCAAAACTCTGGGCTTCTAGTAGTTCCTAGAATAGCAAAGTCCACTAAAGGTGGTAGAGCATTTTCACATTTAGCTCCTAAACTCTGGAATAGTCTTCCTGACGGTGTTCGGGGCTCAGACACACTCACCCAATTTAAGTGTAGATTAAAACGTATCTTTTAGCAAAGCCTACACATAACACACATCACATCATAACCTTGTGCTCCAGAACATCTGATCACATGCACATTATCAACTTGTGCTGTTAATATCATGAACAGCAGCTACGCTAATTCCTCTCCACTGCTTCTCTTTCTCTCCCCATCCCGAGGCATCCTGAGGTTGCTCCAGCTCAGTCACCTCCCACCTCGTGATGATTACGGACCTTTAAAGAAGTAGATGCCGAACTCACAAACATCCTGAACCATCTAGAGGCGTACCAGTGCCATTTGGATCCCGCTACATGTGTGGAGTTTTGACATTGGACCTCCTGGAGTGTTTAAAGGCTCTGGCATGGAGAAGCTGATGCTGGATCTGTGGTGATCACAAATGCTGAGCTTATAAAACTCGGAGCTACTAACCATATAGACTGTTTAAGACTGCAGAAAGAACATTACTTATAATCTTATACTCCAGTAATCATGTTAGTTCTCACTCTCCAGTGTTCTGTATTGTTGAAAGATTTATGATCAAACTCTTGATGTCACCCAGATGAGGATGGGTTCCCCTTTTGAGTCTGGTTCCTCTCAAGGTTTCTTCCTCATAACATCTAAGGGAGTTTTTCCTTGCCACAGTCGCCACGGCTGCTCATCAGGGACAAATGCACACCATTCACCATCACTGTTGATTTGTGTAAAGCTGCTTTGAGACAATGTCTGTTGTGAAAAGCGCTATACAAATAAACTTGACTTGACTTGACTTGACTAAATTCTAGTTGATCTGACTAGCGTGTTAGCTAGCTGGCTAAATCGCTAGCTGGCTACCAGAACCATACACAACCTGTTCTATGCATTAGGACTCAGCCAGTTCCAAAGTTATATACAAAGATTACACACAAAAACCCAATGAAGAACTGTTTCCGTGTCAGCAGAATTCATCTTTGTCTTAAACCTTCACTGAACGTTGACGTCACCTTTACAAACCTTCATAAATAATTCAGTGATCGTCTTCGCCCACAAACCTGCACTGCTTTCGAATGAGTTACGAAGGCCTGGTGTTACGGTTCTATCCGTTCTCCAAGTGCATCTACAATCTCTCGCCATCACTAGATCGGTTTAATGAGAGATCTACTCATTAACATTTCGCTGGTCTCAGCGGGTCTGTGTTTGCGCCGCGCCGAGTGGCATAAAGCGCCTCGCCTTCAGCAAACATTCCCTCCGAGCCGAGAAGCCGAGTTTTATTAAACCGAACAAGCTTTAAAATCAGCTGGGACGTGGCAGAGACCCCAATTTCAAGCCACACGCACTCGAGGACGTTTTTCTCTGTGGAGCAAAAAAAAAAAAAAAAAAAAAGAGCTTGCGTCATAAAACATATAAAACATAAAACATATTAAAGGATATACAAAGTGAAGTATTATGAGATCATAGAGAGAGACACACTTTTTATATTAATGAACAGATTCTTTTAAATACACTGATGTACAGTTAATTTTATTGATAGAATCATTTAGCATTTATATACAAATATTCATATATATCACACTGTTCATTAGGAGAGAATTCATTAATATTTATGAAAATCCTATGAAATCAGCAATGCTAGCAGCCAGAGTTCTTACAAGGTCAAAAAATATGATCACATAACCCCGATCTTATCGTCCCTACATTGGCTTCCTGTTAAGTTTGAATAGACTACAAACTATTACTTCTCACTTATAAAGCACTAAATGGTTTGGCTCCGTGTATCTATCCAGTCTTTTAACACGCTACAATCCGCCACGCCCCTGAGATCTCAAAACTCTGGGCTTCTAGTAGTTCCTAGAATAGCAAAGTCCACTAAAGGTGGTAGAGCATTTTCACATTTAGCTCCTAAACTCTGGAATAGTCTTCCTGACGGTGTTCGGGGCTCAGACACACTCTCCCAGTTTAAGTGTAGATTAAAACGTATCTTTTAGCAAAGCCTACACATAACACACATCACATCATAACCTTGTGCTCCAGAACATCTGATCACATGCACATTATCAACTTGTGCTGTTAATATCATGAACAGCAGCTACGCTAATTCCTCTCCACTGCTTCTCTTTCTCTCCCCATCCCGAGGCATCCTGAGGTTGCTCCAGCTCAGTCACCTCCCACCTCGTGATGATTACGGACCTTTAAAGTAGATGCCGAACTCACAAACATCCTGAACCATCTAGAGGCGTACCAGTGCCATTTGGATCCCGCTACATGTGTGGAGTTTTGACATTGGACCTCCTGGAGTGTTTAAAGGCTCTGGCATGGAGAAGCTGATGCTGGATCTGTGGTGATCACAAATGCTGAGCTTATAAAACTCGGAGCTACTAACCATATAGACTGTTTAAGACTGCAGAAAGAACATTACTTATAATCTTATACTCCAGTAATCATGTTAGTTCTCAC